>NC_134486.1:211709302-211846802 GCF_040206685.1 Ascaphus truei | reverse complement strand
AGCGGCCTGAGTAAGACCCAGATAGGAGAGAATTACCAGAGGCTTTGGGAGTGGGGAGGAGCTGAGGGACGGACAAGGGAAGGAACAGAAAGGGAAAGAGGACCTGGGAGGCGTAGCTGATGGGGCAGGGGCGTGCAAGGTACGTGCGCCGCGTCAGATCAGGTGGAGAGTGGGAGAGACGTACCTGAGGATTTGGCTGTAGTCTGAACAAGGGGAGGAGCAGAGGGATGGACAGGGGAAGTGTCAGGTGGAGAAGAGTGACCTGGGAGGCGGAGCTGATGGGGCAGAGAAACGCAAGGTGCATGTGCCGCATCAGAGGAGGCGGAGTTTGACATCTGGCGCCAACTAATGGCGGCCTGGGTCCGCGTGCACCCGTAGGATGTGCAGGGGTAGCCGCCAGTGGCGAGGGATGCCGCCGGGGAGCCCGGACAGCCTGTAATAAAGGTAAGGAGGCGCTGGAAGCGGGTATACCAGCAGCGTGGATCCTTGCAGACACCTAGCATTACAAGTAGGATGTCTAAAAACCTCAAGGATGATCTTGTTCATAGTCACCATAAAAAAAAACATCATGGTTACCAAATCCGCCGAAAGGCTGCTTTACCTATGGAAGTTGCAAGGCATGTCAATATATGCAGACAACCAAAACATTTGACAATGCTGATAACTCTTATACGTTTGAGATAAGACATTTCATCAATTGCAAAAGCTTGAATGTAATCTATCTCATTAACTGTCCATGCGGCCTAAGATATGTAGGCAAAACAATACGTGAATTGAGAAGACGCGTATTGGAGCATGTAAATTCAGTTGTTAATAAAGCAGACACACCGGTAGCGCGCCATGTAAACTCGGTACACAATGGTAACCCAAGATTTCTCAAATTTTCGGGTATAGATCATCTGAAAAACACAATACGTGGGGGTGACATTGACCAAAAACTCCTACGACAAGAAGCAGAGTGGATATATCGTTTGAAAACTTTATATCCAGTTGGTTTAAATGAGGGATTTACATTTACCCCATTTATTTAACTGCTTGTTAGACGTAATCTGTATGACTGTAAGTTCACATTGTAAATTGTCATTGTATATTACAACATTGTGTGTATATATTCCCTCATTGTAAACATTTCTATTTGAGTAGCAGCAGATTTGCTGTTTAGAAAAAAGGAGAATTTACTGTTTGTATTAAATGCTGTTGATGCCTCACTTTCTAACATATTGGACCACAAAAATGGACAGATTTAGCCTAGTTGTTGTATTGCACATTCAATTTGATATAGCGCAGTTGAAAAAAGAAATATGATTGAATGTATTTGTTACAACTACCTAATAAACATCAATATATAAAGTAGTGGATAGAATTTACAGTGCATTACCAATAGGGATTGCACTTATAAGATCTTACTGTTTAGTTAAGGGTTAATTTGGATAGGCTGTCACATGAACATGCAGATTAACCTGTGCATTGGACCCCCCCCCCCTCTCCCCTCTGTGTGTTAGAATATATGCAGTAATAATTTGTTGTAGCTGATAACAAATCTTCAATCACATAATCGGTATAAATACATAGTTAGGGGGTGTTGACGAAGCTCCGCCTGGAGAGAAATACGTAGGGCGTAGTGACGTGGTGACGTCACATCACGTGGTGCTGTTGATCCTCAGACTGCCGGTGCTATCGCTGCCTGTAACAGGGGAGATATCCCAGTGCAGGAAATGTGCCTCTAATCCAGCAGTGTGGTGGTTAACTGCTGGTAATCAATTATCCAACACCACCTGCCTAATTAGCTTCTTAGAAAAGCCTGTCCTTTGAGACAGGAAGGGAGATTGTTCCTGAGTCTCACAACTTGTGAGACTGACCATGGGGACAGATGTCTCGAGCCTGCCAGAAGAATAGCAGAGCTGCTTGCAAGACAGGGGGAAAACACTTCTAAACCTGAATGCTGACAAAACCTGAGGGAAAAGGCAGCAACCCAGGAACAGAGAAGACTTTCCCTCCAACCACTACAAACAGATAAGATTTTCCTTTTATAAGACTTTTGGTATACCTGCTTATATCAAGATATATGTTTGGGGCTGGGAGACATGCTTATCTAAAGTGAGTTGTGGACCATAGGTTTCAATAGAAATACTCCCAAGTGAATAGAAGCTTTGTTTGACCCCTTGTTTGGATATTTTTCTGATGTTAAGGAAACAGGCGCAATAAAAGCCTTATTTAATTTAACCATAACCAGTCTCCCTTGCATACCTCTGTGCGCGTTCCTCCTACATATGGTATCAGAAGTGGGATGAGAGGTGGTCCTTGAAGTAAAAGGGGCCCGGAGATTGCCTGTGAATTTTTTTTTGCTTTTTGCCTACAAACAGCCTGAGCAACATAAACAAAAACTCATGTAGCAGAGACCAGAGTAAAAGAACACACCAAGGCAGGAAATCTACACTGCACTGAAACTTACAAAACCACAGATGGACTCTTTTCCCCGATTCCAAGAGGAGAGAGAGAGACCGTGCTGAAGCAGGTAAACCTTATTTGCCTATCACAAATAAAGTGTAATATGGTCATTGAAATAGGGTTTTTTCCTTCCAGCTGTAGTCAGGGTTCAAGAAGTAAGTTAGCCCTTAAAAGGGATAGGCGTTTGTTGTTTTCAAATGTTTCGCTGAAGCAGTGAATACAGATGGTGACACACGAGCGGTACTGATTCTGCAAGTAAAGGCTGCCACACCGCATAGGACTACCAGCGGTGAATGGAGTATATGCATAAAAGTGTGAAAATTGATGCAAGACTGTGCTGAAGCAGGGGAACTTTCAGTAAACAAGTGCTGAGGGTAAAATTGCCCTACTGGGGAAAAAGGAATTGCTGAGCTGTGTAAAAGGTATCCCAAAGTGAGAAGAGTGAATGCCATAAATACCCAAAGTTGAGACTGAACATTTCTGAACTGAAGCTGAAAACCACATTATTTGGTTGAAGCGGAGGGTATTGACCCTAGCAAGTAAATGGTGTAAAGCAAACAGAAGTTTTTACCTAGTAACTGCACATTCAGTATACCTAATGAGAGATTTCCCTAGCAAGTAAATGGTGTAAAACAAATAGAAGTTTTTACCTAGCAACTGCACATCCAGTATACCTAAAGAGAGAGAATGCATGCACAGTACTGCTGATATTGCAAAACTTACCCAAGAATAAGAAAAGTCTACAGAGATGCCTGTGAGAGCCACGACCTCTACAAGCAAAATATGCCCACCTGTAGGACTACCACAATTGGGGGTTCTTGCAAATACAGTGGCAACAGCTGCAATAGCGCCTCCTGAGGTCAGGAAGAAAACTACACCTGATAGCCCCAAAATGGAGGCCAAGATGCAGCGTTCCTGTAATGAAGAGTGGCCCTTCCAGTCCAATAAAGAGGAAGACATCTCTTACGGGGAACCCGAACCGAGTCACACCCACAAAAAAAAACAAGAATGGTCAGGGTGCCTGAAGTCAGCACGAACAGAAAAGACCGCTCTCTATGATGACGAATATGGTTGACAAGAGAGAGAGCAGGAGCAGAAGATCACCCAATATTTCTGTCAGCTAAAGCAACTGCAAGAAAAGCCTGGCTTATATAATGAAGCTGCTGAAGTATCAAATAAAGAAGGAGACCCCAGTATTCCTGATGGGACAGAGTCATCCAAAACAAAAAAGCGGAATAAGAAAAAGAAAAGCGGTTCTTCACTTACCGTGGAGGGAAAAGACACGTCAACAGATCCTGTGGAGAAAAAGGGGGACCGAGATGCCCTGCAGCCTAGAGAAAATTGAGAATTCGTCCCGCGGTTAACCGAATATCCAGAGGGCCCAAGTCATGTACCCCAAAGAAGTGTCTGTCTGGTGCCAACAGTGAGGAACCCTCAAGCAACCATCCCAGGGAAGCGGAGCCAGAACCAGTGAGTGACGATCCCTTGACCAGCCCTGAAGACGCCCTGAAAATTGCCAGGCATGACTGTGATCTACTCCGGGAACAATTGAAACTTGAGAGGGAAGATAATGCTGAGTTACAGAAGACGGTGCTCGCAATGTACTCTGAATCTGGAACAGAATTGGACGATCTCAAGACTGAGCTAGATACTGCAACGCTACTATTTCCGCCATGGATGAAAAGCAGAGACAATCTGATAAAATGATGGGTAAGCTGAAGCGGAAGTATGAGGAGGCACTGAAGCAGATGACAGTCTTTCAGCAAGAGGTTCACACTCTTCACGTAGAGCTGAATGCCTCACAACAGGAGGTCAACAGTGTCCGGACAGAGGTGGACGTATCTCAGAAAGAGGTTCAGACACTCCGCAGAGCATTGGATGCCTCACATCATGAGACCAACAGCTGCCGCACAGACCTGGAAGTCTCCAGAAAGGAACTACACAGTCTCACTGAGGAGCTGGACATTTCTAAAGAAACTATTTTCAATCTTAATACAATCCTCAAAGTCTCTCAGAAGGAGCTTCAGACCCTCAACCTAGAGAAGGAAGTCTCACGCAGGAGACTGTCATTCTCAAAGCAGATGTGCGTAAATAGAAGGAGGACTGCAAAGAGGCCCTGAATAGTACATAGACTGAAAAAGGAGAACATTTAAGATTAAAAAGAGAAAACTTAAAACAGAAAGAAGAAATTTTTCATTTGACAGACGAAGTCAAGGAAACTAATTTAAAGCTGCACGAGCTTAAAGAAATAAATAGACTGTTGGAAGGTGAGAAGTTTGAAGCAGAGCACCGACTGCAGAACCAACTGCAAGGTCTGCGTACGCACCTCCAGATGGCTGAGGAGAAGCAGCGAACTCTGCAAGAAGACAATCTGCAGGCTGTTAAAGAAATACAGGTGCTGCAGGAACGTCTGATTACCCAATATGTCCCCACAAAGCAGCATGAGAAACTGAAGGCTACCCTGAGCCATCTCCAAAGCATCGCTAGAGGCCAAGCTTAGAACCCAGGTGACCCGGCACAAAAGGGAGCACAAGAAAGTCCAGAAACTGAAACAAGTAACTGTGGCCCGAGCAAAGAAATTCATAGTTCTTCACAATGCAGTGAAAATGTGGAAGCAAGCTCAGAGAAAACAAAGGGTGCAGATAAATTCCCTGAGAAGAGACTTGCAAGACGCACTCAAAAAACAGGGATATCTCGCGGATGAGATTACAGTTCTACAAGGACAAGTATTGACCCTGACTAAGCGTCAGTATCCCACAGCTACAAAAACCCATGAAGACAAGGGTACAGTGAGAGCTGGGAATACTGCTCGTCTGAAAAACAAGATTGCAAAATTTGAACCACCTAAACAAGCACTAGCAAAACCTTCAGCCACCCAACAGGCAATAAAAGAAGGTACACGTGTTGAATCAAAACCAGAAGAATCCTTAGCTGATGAAGCTGAAAAGATGGGACATTCTCTGAAAGTGGATATGGATTTGCAACTTAATCCCAAAGAGGCTGAACTAGCAACTCCATTAAGTGGAAAAAGTGCAGAGAGACAGCTTCAAGAGCGGAAAACTCAAAGGGCTGTTTTTAAACGCTTTGCAACTGCTGCCATACAGTCTGCCTACAATAAAACAAGCACTCGACGTGAAGGAAATCTCATGGCCGCGCACGTAGCAAAAAGACTATACTTAGAAAAAGTCCTCCTTGAGCGACTGAGGAGTGCTGATCTCAAGCACCTTCGGGAGGAGACACGAATGAACTGGAGAAAGGGCTCCGATCCCAGCGGGACTGAGGGTTCTCTTCCTCCATCCACTCTCATTCAAGTCACAGAGATATCTAGAATGAGAGTGGAAGGATGGGCTTTGGCCGTGGCAAGCCCGAGCTTCCCACAAAGAGGGGAGGTATGTAACAGGGGAGTTATCCCTGTGCAAAAAATGTGCCTCTAATCCAGCAGTGTGGTGGTTAACTGCTGGTAATCAATTATCCAACACCACCTGCCTGATTAGCTTCTTAGAAAAGCCTGTCTTTTGAGACAGGAAGGGAGAGTGTTCCTGAATCTCACAACTTGTGAGACTGACCATGGGGACAGATGTCTTGAGCCTGCCAGAAGAATAGCAGAGCTGCTTGCAAGACAGAGGGGAAAACACCTCTAAACCTGAATGCTGACAAAACCTGAGGAAAAAGGCAGCAACCCAGGAACAGAGAAGACTTTCCCTCCAACCACTACAAACAGATAAGACTTTCCTTTTATAAGACTTTTGGTATACCTGCTTATATCAAGATATATGTTTGGGGCTGGGAGACATGCTTATCTAAAGGGAGTTGTGGACCATAGGTTTCACTAGAAATACTCCCAAGTGAATAGAAGCTTTGTTTGACCCCTTGTTTGGATGGTTTTCTGATAATAAGGAAACAGGCGCAATAAAAGCCTTATTTAATTTCACCATAACCAGTCTCCCTTGCATACCTCTGTGCGCGTTCCTCCTACACTGACTGACTATGAGCTACGCTTACATACTAGTGAAGCTGCTGAATACAGAGGCTACAAACTAGCTAAGTATTATCTCAACATTGCTACACTGCACAGGGTTTATTGCTGGCTATTGGAGACACAATGTTGCGTTCTTGTTGCTTTCACTAGAGAGAGGGAGACTCAAGTAAATCTTGACAGCAATGTTGGAGCTGTGCTGTTTATAGCAAACAGCATTCATAGGAGAGTTTAGCTGCATAGGGATTCCCCTGCTAACAGCTCCTTTGTGTTTACATCAATTAGCAATATACTTACTGTTATTCTATATAGCCAAATATATATACTGCTGCGGCCAGCTTTATTCTACCATTTATCCGCAATTTTTCAGGGCTTTTTTCGGCAGCCGCTGAACTTGGCCACGTGCCAGCCGCATCTTGCGGCCGCGCGCGGCCCATTTCCCCATGCAGCGCTTATGCGCTGCACAACGGGAAGTGCCTGCGGCGCCAGGAAAAAAAACGGCCGCGTCTGCACAGGGTTTTAAATTACCCACGGTGCAGGCCGCCTGAGAGTTAGTTTATTTATTTATTTATTTATAAAATATTTTACCAGGAAGTAATACATTGAGAGTTACCTCTCGTTTCAAGTATGTCCTGGGCACAGAGTTAAGACAAATAATACATGTTTACAAATACAGTTACATAATGAGCAGGGTATACATTATATACAAGACATAGCATGCACAGTTAAAGATAATTTGTATTATGGGCGTATGAAACAATTACAGACCACATTAAAATGTGTGACAGCCTTAGATTTGAAAGAACTTAGACTGGTGGTGGATGTAAGAGTCTCCGGTAGGTTGTTCCAGTTTTGGGGTGCACGGTAGGAGAAGGAGGAACGTCCGGATACTTTGTTGAGCCTTGGGACCATGAACAGTCTTTTGGAGTCTGATTTCAGGTGATAGGTGCTGCATGAGGTAGGGGTGAGGAGCTTGTTCAGGTAGCTGGGTAGCTTGCCCATAAAGAATTTGAAGGCAAGACAGGAAAGGTGAACTTTGCGCCTAGACTCGAGTGATGACCAATCTAGTTCTTTGAGCATTTCGCAGTGATGTGTGTTATAGTTGCATTGGAGAACAAAATGACAAATTGAGTTGTAGAGTGTATCAAGTTTGCTAAGGTGGGTTTCAGGTGCCGAGCCATATACTATGTCTACATAGTCAATAATTGGCATTAGCATCTGCTGTGCGATACGTTTTCTGACCAGAAGACTTAGGAAGGATTTGTTCCTGTAGAGCAGCGGTGCGCAAACTGGGGGGCGCGCCCCCCTGGGGGGGCGCAAGATTGTTTAGGGGGGGCGCAGGAAGCAGCGGCGATTTTGCCAGGAGCAGAGGGAAAAAAGCCGTCTGCAGCTGCAATTTTTCTTTTGGCCATTAGGTGGCGCTGTGCTGCGCTGTGCTACAGTACACAGTAGCATCTCGTTGCTTCCTGCATCAGCGACATGGGGAGAGGGGGTGAGTGAGACTGGCACATGGGGGGAGTGAGACTGGGACATGGGGTGAGTGAGACTGGGACATGGGGGAGTGAGACTGGGACATGGGGGGAGTGAGACTGGGACATGGGGGAGTGAGACTGGGACATGGGGGGGGGTGAGACTGGGACATGGGGGGGAGTGAGACTGGGACATGGGGGGGAGTGAGACTGGGACATGGGGGGGAGTGAGACTGGGACATGGGGGGGAGTGAGACTGGGACATGGGGGGGAGTGAGACTGGGACATGGGGGGGAGTGAGACTGGCACATGGGGGGGGATTGAGACTGGCACATGGGGGGGGAGTGAGACTGGCACATGGGGGGGGAGTGAGACTGGCACATGGGGGGGGAGTGAGACTGGCACATGGGGGGGAGTGAGACTGGGACATGGGGGGGGAGTGAGACAGGGACATGGGGGGGGGAGTGAGACTGGGACATGGGGGGGAGTGAGACTGGGACATGGGGGGGGAGTGAGACTGGGACATGGGGGGGAGTGAGACTGGGACATGGGGGGGGGAGTGAGACTGGCACATGGGGGGGAGTGAGACTGGCACATGGGGGGGAGTGAGACTGGGACATGGGGGGGGAGTGAGACAGGGACATGGGGGGGAGTGAGACTGAGACATGGGGGGGGAGTGAGACTGGGACATGGGGGGGGAGTGAGACTGGGACATGGGGGGGGTGAGACTGGCACATGGGGGGAGTGAGACTGGCACATGGGGGGGGAGTGAGACTGGCACATGGGGGGGAGTGAGACTGGCACATGGGGGGGAGTGAGACTGGGACATGGGGGGGGAGTGAGACAGGGACATGGGGGGGGAGTGAGACTGGGACATGGGGGGGAGTGAGACTGGGACATGGGGGGGGAGTGAGACTGGGACATGGGGGGGAGTGAGACTGGGACATGGGGGGGGGAGTGAGACTGGGACATGGGGGGGGGAGTGAGACTGGGACATGGGGGGGGAGTGAGACTGGGACATGGGGGGGAGTGAGACTGGGACATGGGGGGGAGTGAGACTGGGACATGGGGGGGGAGTGAGACTGGGACATGGGGGGGAGTGAGACTAGGACATGGGGCGGGAGTGAGACTGGGACATGGGGGGGGGACTGGGACATGTGGGGGGAGTGAGACTGGGACATGGGGGGGGGAGTGAGACTGGGACATGGGGGGAGTGAGATTGGGACATGGGGGGGAGTGAGACTGGGACATGGGGGGGTGGGAGAGTGAGACTGGGACATGGGGGAGTGAGTGTGAGACTGGGACATGGGGGAGTGAGTATGAGACTGAGGCATGGGGAGGGTGTGAGTGACATGAGGGGGGTGAGAGTGTGAGATGGGGAGGGGGGTGAGAGTGAGTGTGACATGGGGAGGGGGGGTGAAAGAGCTACATGGGGATGGGGATGAGAGAGACATTGGTGGGAGGGAGGGAGACACTGACAGGAGGGAGAGAGACACACAATGGCTGGAGGGAGAGTGTGAGAGAGACACCGGGTGGAGGGAGAAACAATAGCTGGTTGGAGAGCGCAAGAGAGACACTGGGGGGAGGGAGAGGCAATGGCTGGAAGGAGAGTGAGAGACAATGGAGGGAGGGAGACACTAGGGGGAGGGAGAAAGAGACACACACTGGGGGGAGGGAAAGAGAGTGGGGGGAGGGGGAGACACTGAGGGGAGGAATAGAGAGGGACTGGAGGGGGAGTGAGAAATACAGGGAGAGACTGGAAGAGGTTAGAGAGGTCCTGAGGTGTTCTAATGTGGCGGGAAGAGAGAGATTAATAATACAGCAGAAATGGGAACGCTATTAGACAAATATTATAATATTTATTTTTAAGTTATGTAATTTGTGCTATAAATACTTTTTTTGTAGACGCGTGGCGGGGGCGTTACAAAGCTGGTTCGCACTGACGTCATGCACTGCACATGCACTGACGTCATGTGATTTTGATTACATCAGGCAGGGGGGGCCCGAGAAATTTCATGGATGAAAAAGGGGGCTCGGCATAAAAAGTTTGCTCACCCCTGCTGTAGAGTACCCCTAGTTTGGCATGGGTCTTGGTTGTCAGAGTATTAATGTGCATCCCGAATGTTAAGTGGGAGTCAAACCATATGCCCAGGTACAGAGGCGACCAACTTTATTCTAACTCAGCTAGCTGCGCGAATTTCAGATTATCCCGGTTATATGCGGTTTTGTGTCATTTTCTCCTGGGGTGTATTGCGTTATTTTCGCGGCTGTGATTTAAGCATTTTATTCCCGCTGGCTGCAATACTGCAATGCCGTGTAAAAACTCATGGGGGCGTTTGCGAGCTCTTGTCTTTGAAGCCGAGAAATTCATGAATTGTAATGCAGTATATACTGTATATATACAGTATATACTGTATATATACAGTATATACAGTACCGACCAACTTTATTCTTACTTGGCTAGCTCCGCGAATTTCGGAGTATCCCGTTATCTGCGGTTTTGTGTCGTTTTCTCCCGGGGTGTATTGCGTTATATTGCGCCCGTGATTTAAGCATTTTATTCCCGCTGGCTGCAATACTGCAATGCCATGTAAAAACGCATGGGGGCGTTTGCGAGCTGTTGTCTTTGAAGCCGAGAAATTCATGAATTGTAAAGCAGTATATACTGTATACAGTATATACAGTATATACTGTATAACAACAACCCCTATAACCCCTAACATACACATACAGTACTGTATATGCACATCAATGATACTATAGGCCGTCCCCTGGCGAGATGTGTTTGCAGCAGAGAGAGAACCGCTGCTCTCTCTGCGCAAATATCGGCACATTAAAAATTATTTTAAATACATTTTTATTCATAGTGTAGATGTGCAGGGGGTCTCCGGAGCTGAACCGCGTTGGTTTCAGGTCGTTGGTCCCCCTGCTCCCCAAGATACGGCCCCCTTTATGAGGTGCCGGTATCACTCTGCATTTAAAGGTCCTGATCACGTGACCGTGACATGCAAACCAAGCAGAGGGATACTGGCACCCCCTAAAGGGGCCTGTATCTCGGGAAGCAGGGGGTTCCCGGACCTAAAATCACAGCGGTTCAGCTCCGGATACCCTCTGCACATGTACAGTATAAATAAAACACATATATAAATAAACACTCGTTCCTTACCTTAGCGGCTATGTGCTATGGTAACGAAGCAGCATTTCTGCATTTTAATAATATTGTACAGTGAGCAGGGGGTTCCCTGAGCCAGAAATTAATGCTCAGGGGACCCCCCGCTCCTGCACAATATTATTAAAATACAGAAATGCTGCTTCATTACCATAGCTGATAGCCGCTAAGGCAATGAAGTGGTTAACCCACCGTGCCCGCTTTATTGTGGGTAGCGGGGGTGGGTGAAAGGGGAATTTGGCCCTTGGTGTGAGTTTAGGACTTGCGGGGGGGTTGCGGGTGCACTTAACCCCTTCACGACTGAAGCAGTTAATACCGCTACGGTCATGAAGGGGTTAACCCCTACCGCTACCCCCCCGCAAGCCCTAAACAACCACCGTTGGGGCTAATACCCCCTTCACCCACCCCTGCTACCCACAATAAAAAAACTCACACACAGCAGCAGCACAAAAAATAAATAAATAAATCTAAATAAATAAATGAATATAAATAAATACATTTGAAATACATTTTTATTCATAGTGTAGATGTGCAGGGGGTCTCCGGAGCTGAACCGCATTGGTTTCAGGTCCGGGGAGCCCCTGCTCCCCGGGATACAGCCACCTTTATGAGGTGCCGGTATCCCTCTGCATTTAAAGGTCCCGATCACGTGACCGCGGCCTGTAAACCAAGCAGAGGGATACCGGCACCCCCTAAAGGGGCCTGTATCTCGGGAAGCAGGGGGTCCCTGGACCTAAAACAAAAACATTTCTGCTCCGGAGACCCTCTGCACATCTACAGTATGAATAAAACACACACATCAATAAAGAATCGTTCTTTATCTTTTCGGCTATGTGCTATGGAAATGAAGCAGCATTTCTGTATTTTTAATAATATTGTACAGTGAGCAGGGGGTTACCTGAGCCAGAAATTAATGCTCAGGGGACCCCCTGCTCCTGCACAATATTATTAAAAATACAGAAATGCTGCTTCATTACCATAGCTGATAGCCGCTAAGGCAATGAAGGGTTAAGGCAGAATAAACAATAAATACATTAAATACATATTTTTAATGTGTGTGTTAAACCTCCCTGCCTTGACTGTAACCTGTGTATGACCCCCTCCCCCTATTGTGTGTGTTAAACTTCCCTGCCTTGACAGTAATCTATGTAAAAAACCCTCCCCCTATTGTGTCTGCTAAACTTCCCTGCTTTGACTAATCTGTGTAAGCCCCCCTCCCCCTATTGTGTCAGTTAAATCTCCCTGCCTGTGTTTCTGAGTGCAGTGTACTGTATGTAAATGTGGGGAGTGGGATCCCGTGTAAATAACCACACCCACACCCACTACCCACTACAAATAAAAATCACACACAGCAGCAGCACAATAAATAAATAAATCTAAATAAATAAATAAATACATGAATATAAATAAATACATTTAAAATAAATTTTTATTCATAGTGTAGATGTGCAGGGCGTCTCCGGATCTGAACCGCGTTGGTTTCAGGTCCGGTACCCACTGCTCTCTGAGATACAGCCCCCTTTATGAGGTGCCGGTATCCCTCTGCATTTGAAGGTCCCGATCACGTGACCGCGGCCTGTAAACCAAGCAGAGGGATACCGGCACCCCATAAAGGGGCCTGTATCTCGAGAAGCAGGGGGTCCCCGGACCTAAAACCACAGCAGTTCAGCTCCGGAGACCCCCTGCACATATACACTATGAATAAAAATGTATTTTAAATGTATTTATTTCTATTCATGTATTTATTTATTTATTTAGGTTTATTTATTAATTGTGCTGCTGCTGTGTGTGAGTTTTTTTTATTGTGGGTAGCGGGGGTGGGTGAAGGGGGTATTAGCCCCAACGGTGATTGTTTAGGGCGTGCGGGGGGGTAGCGGGTGCACTTAACCCCTTCACGACCGTAGCGGTCTTTACTGCTACGGTCGTGAAGGGGTTAAGTGCACCCGCAACCCCCACGCAAGTCCTAAACTCACACCAAGGGCCAAACACCCCCTTCACCCACCCCCGCTACCCACAATAAAAAAAATTCACGCACAGCAGCCCCACAATTAATAAATAAATCTAAATAAATAAATAAATACATGAATATAAAAAAATATATATGTATATATATACACCGTATATATATATACAGTATATATATAATAACAATCCCTATACATATATATATATATATATATATATATATATATATATACATATACATACATATATATAATGTATAATGTGTGTATATACTGTATAATGTGTGTATATATACAGTATACAGTATATACACAGTATATACAGTATATACACACATGATGAACCAATATACAAATAAATGTAGAAGGGTTATCAAAACCATACTGTCCTACAAATAACACTTCTCCAAACAGACACACTACATTACAATGAATTTCCTTTAATAATCCTAACTGATCTTACAATCTAAATCATCAAATGACAAAGAAAAACCTCACATTCCAATCAATACATTGCATTTACATTGTATTTATGATGCATAAAATCTATGCACCATATACATTCTGCAAATGAATGTGAACAATATCATTGCAAGCAAAATACAGATAACTCCAAACAAGTCAACTATTTTAAGCAATCAAGTAAACAAAAATCAATATATAAGTACCAACCAGAATACAAAATTTAAAACCAACGCTAACCCTTACAATACCAAGGATTACTCCTATCTAATTGTAAAAAACATTATACTGTACACACATTGAAGCATTGCAATAAACAACATACAGTACAGTACACCCCCTGTATCTCCCTGCCTTGATTGTAATCTGTGTAAATCACCCTCCCCCCTAATGTTTCTGTTAAATCTCTCTGCCTTGAGTGTAATCTGTTTAAAGCCCCCTCCCCCCTAATGTTTCTGTTAAATCTCTCTGCCTGTGTAGCTGTGAGTGCAGTTTATGTAAATGTGGGGAGGGGGAGTGGGTTATAACCCCACCTCCTTGACTGTGATCTGTATAAAGCCCCCTCCCCCTAATTTATCTGTTAAATCTCCCTGCCTGTGTTGCTGTGAGTGCAGTGTATGTAAATGTGGGGAGGTGGGGGGGAACCAATGTCCATACTGTGAGGTCTAACCACCCTCATCCCTACCCACATACCGTTACCCCCCCATCCTGGCCATGGCCCCTCCACTTCTGCAAAACAGACGCAAAAATTAAAACATCCAAAGTAATGTCCCCTAACCCCTTAATCACCATAGCGGTTATTAACCGCTACAGTCATTAAGGGGTTAACCCACCCTCATCCACCACTCGGGATGCATACCCTCCCACACTAACCACCCCCCGTGAGGCCTAACTACCCTCACCCAGTACCCACAAGGGAGGCCTACCCACATACCGTTGGGGAAACACCCCCCCCACCCCAAGTACCCACAATAAAAACAACACAGTGACCCACAATAAA
This sequence comes from Ascaphus truei, assembly GCF_040206685.1. Classification (NCBI taxonomy): domain Eukaryota; kingdom Metazoa; phylum Chordata; class Amphibia; order Anura; family Ascaphidae; genus Ascaphus; species Ascaphus truei. The sequence goes on along the minus strand of NC_134486.1, from coordinate 211,832,314 downwards.
CATCATTCTATTTATTAAATACATTACCCACCCCCTGTGCCCCCCCATAAATACAAGATTTATCCTTTTACAAACAGGGTTCATAACGCAGCCCCACGCGAGTCCACGGTGGGCTGGCGGGGCACCTGGACAGACCTACAGGGTACCAGCAGCCCTTTTTAAACAGGTTCTGGAGGCCTGCTGGTGGGTCCCGCCAGCACCATGGCCCCCAGGTGGTCTCCTTGAGTCACCGTGGGCCACAATTGGATCCCCATGGTAGGCCCAAGGATGTCTGGGAGCCCCGGGTCAGACCCACAGGTGTCTGCGGGGCCTCGGGTTGTTCCCACGGGGGTCTAGGGAACTCACGGGTGCTCACTACTGGTCCGCGGTGCCCCCACAGAGGCTTGGGGGGGAAAAAGGATGTGACGTCATTGAAAGCTTGTCACATGGTACTAGAGCCAATCAGAGCGTGGGAACTCCATCCCTACTCTGATTGGCTGTAGTACGTCACATCCTTTTCCCCCCCAAGCCTCTGTCACATGGTATACTAGAGCCAATCAGAGTAGGGATGGAGTTCCCACGCTCTGATTGTCTACCATACCATGTGAGGGCGGCCATGTGTCTTTTCATGACGTCATCTTAAAGGCAACTGAAGCAAAGCCATTCTGATTGGCTGTGCTTTCATTGCCTTTAAGTGACGTCATCATTTTTATTTTTATCGGCCAAAACACATGGTTTTCACGGCCCAATCAGGGCCGTGGGAACCATATGACGAAAATGTGACGTCATAGGCCTTTAAAAGCCTATGTCGTCTCATTTTGAAGCCAGACGCCGCGGAGGAAGGACTTCCGGACAAGAAAGAAGACCAGGGCGTGGCCGAAGATGGATAGAAGACCCCGCCCCGCCCGGAAGAAGATAGAAGAAAGAAGAATACAGATGAAGCTAAAGATGGATTACAAATAGAAGACCCGTGGATTGATTTGGATTTTTAGTTTAATGTTTATTTTTTTGTATGGTTTATTATTTTATGGGTTCCTGTTCGTGGATTGGTTCGTGAGTAAGCTGCGCAACGGGAGTCAGTGGGGGCAAGTAATGGTAAGTGAACTAAAGAAATGTAATTTATTTAACTTGTTAATTTTTTTTAAAGCTTTTTTAACATGTGTATTTTTTTTTGTGGTATATAATTTCTTGCCACTGTATGTATGTATGTATGTATGTATATATGTCTAGAGAGATATATACATACAGGGTAAGAAATTATGTTGTTTTAAAAGCTTGATTTGATGTGTTTTAAATTAATTTGACTATGCAGCTATGCTTTATTGTGAGTTTAAAGTATTTTAAAATTAGATAGATGTAATTGTTGATATTGTATTGTGTGTTTGAGGGAGGTCAGGGCTAGCCTTGGTTTTAAAGTTTGTATTCCGGTTGGTACTTTGTATATTTTTTCACATGCTGAATTGTTCTGCTCGAGGCGTGAATTAGTTAATTGTTTCATTGTTCGGGATGGACTGTCAATTGTTTAGGGATGTAAATAATGATTGCTAATTGTTTTTTGTTTACTTGATTGGTTAAAATAGTTGACTTGTTTGGAAGTGTTTGTATTTTGCTTGCAATGATATTGTTAACATTCATTTGCAGAATGTATATGGTGCATAGATTTTATGCATCATTTATACAATGTAAATGCAATGTATTGATTGGAATGTGAGGTGTTTCATTGGCATTTGATGATTTAGATTGTTAGATCAGTTAGGATTATTAAAGGAAATTCATTGTAATGTAGTGTGTCTGTATGGAGAAGTGTTATTTGTAGGACAGTATGGTTTTGATAACCCTTCTACATTTATTTGTATATTGGTTCATCATGTGTGTGTATATACTGTATATATATATATAATTATATCTCTCTCTCTCTCTGTATATATATATATATACTGTATATATACTTGCATGATGAAGCCACTGTACAAATTCATGAGTGAAGGGTGGGTATCGGGCCAGTGTAGCTTAACCCCTTAATTATCTTTGCGGTTATTATCCAATAAGGTGTTTAAGGGTATTTGATATCTGAATGTAATAGCAATGTATTGGCTTTGTTTTGGCAATGTATTTTGTGGACAAGACAAGGATGTTGCTGGCAACAGACACTTCGTATTGATGAGGTCAGTAGTACTTTATTTATTTGAATATGCTAGTTAATGTTTTTAATAATGGGCAATTAATCTATTATTCATATCTGGATAATAGTTATTTTGCACATTATTGTACTGTAGGTGTTGGGGGGGGGGTGTATGTATTGAATGTATAGGCCAGGTTTATTTTTTTTACATTCAGGGTTTGTTCCGTGGTTCTGCGTGGGACCTCTGGAGACCACGGTTTCCTCGGGTATCCCACGGGTATCAGGCTGGTGGTTCCACGGGTGACACATGTGGGGATGAAGCGGTGTGGTCTCACTTCTGTGGGGGCACCGCCGACCCGTAGTCTGCGGGGATGAAGCTGTGTGGTCCCACTTCTGTGGGGGCACCGCCGACCCGTAGGTGAGGGGATGATGATGTGTGGTCCCACTTCTGTGGGGGCACCGCGGACCCGTAGTGAGCACCCGTGAGTTCCCGTGAGTTCCACAGACCCCCGTGGGAACCACCCGAGGCCCCGCAGACACCTGTGGGTCTGACCCGGGGCTCCCAGACATCCTTGGGCCTACCGTGGGGACCCAATTGTGGCCCACGGTGACCCAAGGAGACCACCTGAGGGCCATGGTGCTGGCGGGACCCACCAGCAGGCCTCCAGAACCTGTTTAAAAAGGGCTGCTGGTACCCTGTAGGTCTGTCCAGGTGCCCCGCCAGCCCACCGTGGACTCGCGTGGGGCTGCGTTATGAACCCTGTTTGTAAAAGGATAAATCTTGTATTTATGGGGGGGCACAGGGGGTGGGTAATGTATTTAATGAATAGAATGATGTTTATTGTGGGTCACTGTGTTGTTTTTATTGTGAGTACTGAGTGTGGGGGGGGGGTGTTTCCCCAACGGTATGTGGGTAGGCCTCCCTTGTGGGTACTGGGTGAGGGTAGTTAGGCCTCACGGGGGGGGTTAGTGTGGGAGGGTATGTAGGCATCCCGAGTGGTGGGTGAGGGTGGGTTAACCCCTTAATGACTGTAGCGGTTAATAACCGCTATGGTGATTAAGGGGTTAGGGGACATTACTTTGGATGTTTTAATTTTTGTGTCTGTTTTGCAGAAGCGGAGGGGCCATGGCCAAGATGGGGGGGGGTAACGGTATGTGGGTAGGGGGTGAGGGTGGTTAGACCTCACAGTATGCACATCGGGTCCCCCCCCACCCTCCCCACATTTACATACACTGCACTCACAGCAACACAGGCAGGGAGATTTAACAGAAACATTAGGGGGGAGGGGGCTTTACACAGATTACACTCAAGGCAGAGAGATACAGGGGATGTACTGTACTGTATGTTGTTTATTGCAATGCTTCAATGTGTGTACAGTATAATGTTTTTTACATTTAGATAGATGTAATCCTTGGTATTGTAAGGGTTAGCGTTGGTTTTAAATTTTGTATTCTGGTTGGTAATTATATATTGATTTTTGTTTACTTGATTGCTTAATGGAGTTATCTGTATTTTGCTTGCAATGATATCGTTCACACTCATTTGCAGAATGTATATGTTGCATAGATTTTATGCATCATAAATACAATGTAAATGCAATGTATTGATTGGAATGTGAGGTTTTTCTTTGTCATTTGATAATTTAGATTGTAAGATCAGTTAGGATTATTAAAGGAAATTCATTGTAATGTATTGTGTCTGTATGGAGAAGTGTTATTTGTAGGACAGTATGGTTTTGATAACCCTTCTACATTTATTTGTATATTGGTTCATCATGTGTGTATATACTGTATATATATATATATATATATATATATATATATATATATATATATATATATATATATATATATATATATATACAGTGTATATATATATATATATATATACAGTGTATGTATATATATATATATATATATATATATATATATATATATATATATATATATATATATATATATATATATATATATATATATATATATATAGGGATTGGTATTATATATATACTGTATATATATATATATATATATATATATATATATATAAATATATGTATATATATATATATATATACAGTGCTCGACAAACCCGGTCGTCAGCTCGCCAGCTGCGATCGGATATTGGCTCGTGGCCAGTAACTTTTCCCCTGCTCTGCAAAAAAAAAAAAAGCCCTGCTCGAAAAAAAATTAAAAAAAAATCCCTTGCTCGAAAAAAAAAATAATACCTTTAGCTGATTGGCTGTGACGCGGGATGGAGTTTACCAGGACTTCAAACCGCCCTTCCTTCTCTGCACGGGTAAAGTAATGATGGGGGGGGGAGGGGGTGTGCGCGTGTGTCTGCTGCTGCTGCTGCTGCTCCTCCTCCTCCTCTATATATCCTTCTGTATAATTGTGTCAGCTCCTGTAATTTACAAGACCTCCACTGATCCGGTCATGGAGGATTTTGAACAGATGCTCGAGGTGGGGGGAATTTAATGCACTTTAAAATATTTATATATACACTGATACATCCTGCCCCCGGTCCCTGGCGCTCCCGCTGTTCGCGCGGGTCGGGAGATACACACCCCCCCCTCCGGCGCTCTCCCGCTGTCCGCGCGGGTCGGGAGATACCCCCCACCTCCAGCACTCTCCCGCTGTGTGCGCGTTTATCACTTGTGTTTATCACTTTAATTATTTTCTCTTTCATGCTGTATTGAGGCAGCTTCTCTCGAAGTCTCTGCATTTCAAGATATCGATAATCTGTTCTTTTTTTGCGCAGATTTTCTCTGAGTTGTTGAGCCAAATCAGTGTCTGCCTCATTTCTTCCGCGTGCACTCTCCCGCTGTGCGCGCGGGTCGGGAGATACCCCCCCCCACCTCCGGCACTCTCCCGCTGTGCGCGCGGGTCGGGAGATACCCCCCCCACCTCCGACACTCTCCCGCTGTGCGCGTGGGTCGGGAGATACCCCCCCACCTCCGGCACTCTCCCGCTGTGCGCGTGGGTCGGGAGATACCCCCCCACCTCCGACACTCTCCCGCTGTGCGCGTGGGTCGGGAGATACCCCCCCACCTCCGGCACTCTCCCGCTGTGCGCGCGGGTCGGGAGATACACCCCCCCCCCGGCGCTGGGAGATACACCCCCCCCGGTGCTCTCCCGCTGTCCTCGTGGGGCGGGAGATAGTAGCCGAGTGTTTCTCCCCCCCCCTCTCTCCCCTCCAGCGCTCCTGAGATACTGTGAGGTACTGAGAGAGTGTGTGTGTATGTGTATGTGAGAGAGAGATTGAGAGAGAGAGTGTGTGTGTGTATATATATGGGGGAGAGAGATTGAGAGTGTGTGTATGTGTATGGGGGAGAGCGACTGAGACTGAGTGTGTGTGTGTGTGTGTGTGTGTGTGTGTGTGTGTGTGTGTGTGTGTGTGTGTGTGTGTGTGTGTGTGTGTGTGTGTGTGTGTGTGTGTGTGTGTGTGTGTGTGTGTGTGTGTGTGTGTGTGTGTGTGTTTGAGAGTGTGTGTGTATGTATGGGGGAGAGAGAGAACGTGTGTGTGCAGGACACCAGAGGTAACCCACCCAGTCACCCCCCCCAACCAGTCAGTCACCCCCCCCCACCCCCCACCCAGTCAGTCACCCCCCACCCAGTCACCCATCCCCCACCCCCCACCCAGTCACCCATCCCACCCCCCACCCAGTCAGTCATCCCACCCAGTCACCCACCCCCCACCCAGTCAGTAATCCCATCTCCCACCCAGTCACCAATCCCACCCCCACCCAGTCACCCAGTCAGTAATCCCACCCCCACCCAGTCACCCAGTCAGTAATCCCACCCCCACCCAGTCACCCAGTCAGTAATCCCATCTCCCACCCAGTCAGTAATCCCACCCCCCACCCACCCAATCAGTAATCCCACCCCCCCAATCAGTAATCCCACCCCCCACCCAGTCACCCAATCAGTAATCCCACCCCCCACCCAGTCACCCAATCAGTAATCCCACCCCCCACCCAGTCACCCAATCAGTAATCCCACCCCCCACCCAGTCACCCAATCAGTAATCCCACCCCCCACCCAGTCACCCAATCAGTAATCCCACCCCCCACCCAGTCACCCAATCAGTAATCCCACCCCCCACCCAGTCACCCAATCAGTAATCCCACCCCCCACCCAGTCACCCAATCAGTAATCCCACCCCCCACCCAGTCACCCAATCAGTAATCCCACCCCCACCCAGTCACCCAATCAGTAATCCCACCCCCCACCCAGTCACCCAATCAGTAATCCCACCCCCCACCCAGTCACCCAATCAGTAATCCCACCCCCCACCCAGTCACCCAATCAGTAATCCCACCCCCACCCAGTCACCCAATCAGTAATCCCCCCCACCCAGTCAGTAATCCCACCCCCACCCAGTCAGTAATCCCACCCCCCCACCCAGTCACCAGTCAGTAATCCCACCCCCCCACCCAGTCACCAGTCAGTAATCCCACCCCCCCACCCAGTCACCAGTCAGTAATCCCACCCCCCCACCCAGTCACCAGTCAGTAATCCCACCCCCCCACCCAGTCACCAGTCAGTAATCCCACCCCCCCACCCAGTCACCAGTCAGTAATCCCACCCCCCCACCCAGTCACCAGTCAGTAATCCCACCCCCCCACCCAGTCACCAGTCAGTAATCCCACCCCCCACCCAGTCACCGTCAGTAATCCCACCCTCCACCCAGTCACCCAGTCACCCAGTCAGTAATAAAGTCACCCAGTAAGTAATCCCACCCCCACCCAGTCACCACTCAGTAATCCAACCCCCCCACCCAGTCACCAGTCAGTAATCCCACCCCCCACCCAGTCACCCAGTCAGTAATCCCACCCCCCACCCAGTCACCCAGTCAGTAATAAAGTCACCCAGTAAGTAATCCCACCACCACCCAGTCACCCAGTCAGTAATCCCACCACCACCCAGTCACCCAGTCAGTAATCCCACCCAGTTACCAGTCAGTAATCCCACCCAGTCACCCAGTCAGTAATCCCATCCCCACCCAGTCAGTAATCCCACCCAGTCACCCAGTTAGTAATCCCACTCCCCACCCAGTCAGTAATCCCACCCAGTCACCAGTCAGTAATCCCACCCAGTCACCCAGTCAGTAATCCCACCCAGTCACCCAGTCAGTAATCCCACCCCCCACACAATCACCCAGTCAGTAATCCCACCCCCACCCAGTCAGTAATCCCACCCCCACCCAGTAATCCCACCCACCCAGTCACCCAGTCAGTAATCCCACCCAGTCACCCAGTCAGTAATCCCACCCAGTCAGTAATCCCCACCAAGTCAGATAACACACCCCCACCCAATCCCCCAGACAGTCATCCCCGCGTCAGTCGGTCATTGAGGGACTGCGGATCAGGTAAGATCCCAGTCGGGATTGCTGCTTTAGATTTTGTGAAGAGGGGGCGTCCAGACACTGGTTAATGGGTGCAGGAAAATAGTCACACACACACACGTAACAAGGACTAATTGTAGTAAAGTATAAATGTAATACAATAAATAAACTTATGTCAAAAAAGAATGTGTTTTACTAGGAATTTACTTTAAAAAAATTTAAGCGGGGCTGGGGGCGGAGCTAGGGGAGGGGCTGGGGGCGGGGCCTGAGAGGGGCTGGGGGCGGGGCTAGGTGGCGAGTAGATTTTTTGGTTTGGCGAGTAGATTTTTGGGTGATTTGTCAAGCACTGTATATATATATACATATATATTTATTTATATTCATGTATTTATTTATTTATTTAGATTTATTTATTAATTGTGGGGCTGCTGTGCGTGAATTTTTTTTATTGTGGGTAGCGGGGGTGGGTGAAGGGGGTGTTTGGCCCTTGGTGTGAGTTTAGGACTTGCGAGGGGGTTGCGGGTGCACTTAACCCCTTCATGACCCTAGCAGTTAATACCGCTACGGTCGTGAAGGGGTTAAGTGCACCCGCTACCCCCCCCCCCGCAAGCCCTAAACAACCACCGTTGGGGCTAATACTCCCTTCACCCACCCCCGCCACCCACAATAAAAAAATTCACACACATCAGAAGCACAATTAATAAATAAATCTAAATAAATAAATAAATACATGAATAGAAATAAATACATTTAAAATACATTTTTATTCATAGTGTAGATGTGCAGGGGGTCTCCGGAGCTGAACCGCTTTGGTTTTAGGTCTGGGGACCCCCTGCTCCCCGAGATATATGCCCCTTTAGGGGGTGCCGGTATCCCTCTGCTTGGTTTACATGCCGCGGTCACGTGATCGGGACCTTTAAATGCTGAGGGATACCGGCAGCTCATAAAGGGGGCTGTATCTCGGGGAGCAGGGGGTCGCCGGACCTGAAACCAATGCGGTTCAGCTCCGGAGACCCCCTGCACATCTACACTATGAATAAAAATGTATTTTAAATGTATTTATTTATATTCATGGATTTATTTATTTATTTAGATTTATTTATTTATTTTTTGTGCTGCTGCTGTGTGCGAGTTTTTTGTATTGTGGGTAGCGGGTGAAGGGTGAAGGGGGTATTAGCCCCAACGGTGGTTGTTTAGGGCTTGCGGGGGGGGGGTAGCGGGAGGGGTTAACCCCTTCATGACCGTAGCGGTATTAACTGCTATGGCCGTGAATGGGTTAAGTGCTCCCACAACCCCCCAGCAAGTCCTAAACTCACACCAAGGGCCAAATACCCCCTTCACCCACCCCCGCTACCCACAATAAAGCGGGCACGGTAGGTTAACCCCTTCATTGCCTTAGCGGCTATCAGCTATGGTAATGAAGCAGCATTTCTGTATTTTAATAATATTGTGCAGGAGCAGGGGGTCCCCTGAGCATTAATTTCTGGCTCAGGGAACCCCCTGCTCACTGTACAATATTATTAAAATACAGAAATGCTGCTTCGTTACCATAGCACATAGCCGCTAAGGTAAGGAACAAGTGTTTATTTATATATGTATTTTATTTATACTGTAATTGTGTAGAGGGTCTCCGGAGCTGAACCGCTGTGGTTTTAGGTCTGGGGACCCCCTGCTCCCCGAGATATATGCCCCTTTAGGGGGTGCCGGTATCCCTCTGCTTGGTTTACATGCCGCGGTCACGTGATCGGGACCTTTAAATGCTGAGGGATACCGGCAGCTCATAAAGGGGGCTGTATCTCGGGGAGCAGGGGGTCGCCGGACCTGAAACCAATGCGGTTCAGCTCCGGAGACCCCCTGCACATCTACACTATGAATAAAAATGTATTTTAAATGTATTTATTTATATTCATGGATTTATTTATTTATTTAGATTTATTTATTTATTTTTTGTGCTGCTGCTGTGTGCGAGTTTTTTGTATTGTGGGTAGCGGGTGAAGGGTGAAGGGGGTATTAGCCCCAACGGTGGTTGTTTAGGGCTTGCGGGGGGGGGGTAGCGGGAGGGGTTAACCCCTTCATGACCGTAGCGGTATTAACTGCTATGGCCGTGAATGGGTTAAGTGCTCCCACAACCCCCCAGCAAGTCCTAAACTCACACCAAGGGCCAAATACCCCCTTCACCCACCCCCGCTACCCACAATAAAGCGGGCACGGTAGGTTAACCCCTTCATTGCCTTAGCGGCTATCAGCTATGGTAATGAAGCAGCATTTCTGTATTTTAATAATATTGTGCAGGAGCAGGGGTCCCCTGAGCATTAATTTCTGGCTCAGGGAACCCCCTGCTCACTGTACAATATTATTAAAATACAGAAATGCTGCTTCGTTACCATAGCACATAGCCGCTAAGGTAAGGAACAAGTGTTTATTTATATATGTATTTTATTTATACTGTAATTGTGTAGAGGGTCTCCGGAGCTGAACCGCTGTGGTTTTAGGTCCGGGGACCCCCTGCTTCCCGAGATACAGGCCCCTTTAGGGGGTGCCGGTATCCCTCTGCTTGGTTTACAGGCCGCGGTCACGTGATCGGGACCTTTAAATGCAGAGGGATACCGGCACGTCATAAAGGGGGCTGTATCTCGTGGAGCAGGGTGTCCCCGGACCTGAAACCAACGCGGTTCAGCTCCGGAGACCCCCTGCACATCTACACTATGAATAAAAATGTATTTTAAATAATTTTTAATGTGCCGATATTTGCGCAGAGAGAGCAGCGGATCTCTCTCTGCTGCAAACACATCTCACCCCCGCCGGCCTATAGTATCATTGATGTGCATATACAGTACTGTATGTGTACAGTACTGTATGTTAGGAGTTATAGGGGTTGTTGTTATACAGTATATATATATATATATATATATATATATATATATATATATATATATATATATATATATATATATACATACAGGTATATACCTATATAAACTGCATTATAATTCATGAATTTATGCCATCTGGCGGACATGCGAAGCATTGCAGCCTAGTAAATCCTGAACCATTATCAATTAACACATCAACCGCGCGTCAGCCGGGCATGCGCCTGGCTGGGAAGGCAAAAGGAGCACGGCATGCTCCAGGTGACCAGCGTGGCATTCCAGGAACATGCCAGGTAAAAGCCGGTGATTTGTAAGAATAAAAGCTTCCGCTGCTGTACTGTATAACAACAACCCCTATAACCCCTAACATACACATACAGTACTGTATATGCATATCAATGATACTGTAGGCCATCCCCTGGCGAGATGTGTTTGCTGCCGAGAGAGATCCGCTGCTCTTTCTGCGCAAACATTGGCACTTTAAAAATTATTTAAAATACATTTTTATTCATAGTGTAGATGTGCAGGGGGTCTCCGGAGCTGAACCGCGTTGGTTTCAGGTCCGGGGACCCCCTGATTCCCGAGATACAGCCCCCTTTATGAGGTGCCGGTATCCCTCTGCTTTGTTTACATTCCGCGGTCACGTGATCGGGACCTTTAAATGCAGAGGGATACCGGCACCTCATAAAGGGGCCTGTATCTCGGGGAGCAGTGGGACCCCGGACCTGAAACCACAGCGGTTCAGCTCCGGAGACCCCCTGCACATCTACACTATGAATAAAAATGTATTTTAAATTTATTTATTTATATTCATGTATTTATTTAGATTTATTTATTTATTTTTTGGCCGGCTGCTGTGTTTGAATTTTTTTTATTGTGGGTAGCGGGGGTGGGTGAAGGGGGTATTAGCCCCAACGATGGTTGTTTAGGACTTGCGGGGGGTAGCGGGAGGGGTTAACCCCTTCATGACCGTAGCGGTATTAACTGCTACGGTCGTGAAGGGGTTAAGTGCACCCGCAACCCCCCCGCAAGTCCTAAACTCATACCAAGGGCCAAATACCCCCTTCACCCACCCCCACTACCCACAATAAAGCGGGCACGGTGGGTTAACCCCTTCATTGCCTTAGCGGCTATCAGCTATGGTAATGAAGCAGCATTTCTGTATTTTAATAATATTGTGCAGGAGCTTTGATTTGTGTCTCAGGGAACCCCCTGCTCACTGTACAATATTATTAAAAATACAGTCATGCTGCTTCGTTACCGTAGCACATAGCTGCAAAGGTAAGGAGTGAGTGTTTATTTATATATGTGTTTTATTCATACTGTAGATGTTTAGGGGGTCTCCGGAGCTGAACCGCTGTGGTTTTAGGTCCGGGGACCCCCTGCTTCCCGAGATACAGGCTCCTTTATGGGGTGCCGGTATCCCTCTGCTTGGTTTACATGCCGCGGTCACGAGATCGGGACCTTTAAATGCAGAGGGATACCGGCACGTCATAAAGGGGGCTGTATCTCGGGAAGCAGGGGGTCCCCGGACCTGAAACCAACACAGTTCAGCTCCGGAGACCCCCTGCACATCTACACTATGAATAAAAATGTATTTTTAATCATTTTTAATGTGCCGATGTTTGCGCAGAGAGCGGATCTCTCTCTGCTGCAAACACATCTCGCCCCCGCCGGCCTATAGTATCATTGATGTGCATATACAGTACTCTATGTGTACAGCACTGTATGTTAGGGTTATAGGGGTTGTTGTTATACAGTATATATATATATATATATATATATATATATATATATATATATATTTATATATATATATATATATATATATATATATATAAATATGCAAATATATATATATATACTGCATTACAATTCATGAATTTATGCCATCTGGCGGACACGCGAAGCATTGCAGCCTATTAAATCCTGAACCATTATCAATTAACACATCAACCGCGCGTCAGCCGGGCATGACCCCTGGCTGGGAATGCGGCATTCTCCGGGTGAACAGCGTCGCATTCCAGGAACAAGCCAGGGACAAACCGGTGATTTGTTAGAATAAAGTCTGCCGCAACATTATTTAAAACTAGTAACAGGAGTTAGGGTGGTGTTAGTGTTGGTTGTAATCTGGAGCTCAGTCGCTGGAAGCTTTAAAAATTTAGAGCCTCATGCAGTAAGCGACGATTATGTGAAATCGGCAAGCTTACCGATTAGTCATGTTATTGGCGATTTTTCCTCTCCGTATGCAGTAAGTGCCGAATACATTCAAAATCAAGGCGAAAACATATCCGCCCACTCTCACGATGATTTGCCGATCACACACAGGTGTATCGGCGTGCGTGGCGGGGTGCTGTTAGGTTGGCCAATCAAAAATCTTGCTGAATCAGGCGAACCAAGCATGTATTGGATAGCGCGCCATATTTAAAGGCAACGTGTACTGTTAATCATTCTCTGTGTTGTTGGGAGTGAGAGAGAGAGAGACGCACAGAGCTGGCTGATTTAAGATTTGCATATTGATTGAGAGACTTGTTGTGTATTGGGAGAGCTTTGTCCTTTGTTGTTTTGTTTACATCTTTGTCTTGTTTTATATGTGGAAGTGTTTCGTGTGATTGGCTGTACATTTGTTGTCTGTTTTTTGTGAGTGCTGTAAGTATGCCCGCAAAGCGTGGGAAGAGTGATGCTGGTGGGAGTGGGAGTGCTACTCGTGCGAGTACGCGTCGGAGTGAACGTACTGTTCAGGGGAGTGATGTTGCTAGGAGTGCGAATGCTGTTGCTGGGAGTGCGAGTGCTGTTGCTGGGAGTGCTGTTGCTGCGAGTGGTGTTGCTGGGAGTGTGAGTGGTGTTGCTGGGAGTGTGAGTGGTGTTGCTGGGAGTGTGAGTGCTGTTGCTGGGAGTGGGAGTGTGAGTGCTGTTGCTGGGAGTGGGAGTGCTGTTGCTGGGAGTGGGAGTGCTGGTGCTAGGAGTGCGAGTGCTGTTGCTGGGAGTGGGAGTGCTGCTGGTGGCTCAGTTGCTGATGGGGTGTCTGGTGGTGGCGTGCTTGCTGGTGGCCAGCTTTTGGAGTCTCTTCCATTGGAAGAAGGAGAGTCCAGTCAGCACCAGCCAAGCTCTTAGCCTAAAGCTGCTCGGAAGAAACGTGTGGAGAAGCCACGTAATCCTCGCTTCAATGACCAGGAAAATACAGCTCTTGTCACTGGGATTCTGGAGCACTATGACAGTATCTATGGACATTTAGTAGGTAAGTGTACCTTTACATTTATTCTTCAAATACATGTGATCCTAGGTCATCTGAGTTTTGTTCATATGCAAATATGGGTACAGAATATCTTTCTATGTTAATTAGTGTGGAAACACAGCTTTTTATCATGCGTTACAAGGACAACAAAACTCAGGCGTTCAATTTGCCATAACTGCATACAATATTAATGCAACCTTGCTTACATGTATAGGTTTAGTAGTGAATGCTCATGTGCTTCACATATTACACCTAAAACAGCATGTTTGCTTTCTCTTGGAACAGCTAGCAGTGTAGGAAACTGGTGCTTGTATTATTATTAATTAACCTCATATATTTTCTATGTTTTTCAAGGGCGGACAAGTTCATCAAGCAAAAAAGAAATGTGGGACACAATAGTCATTGGTGTCAATGCGTGTGGGAATCGTGTCAGGGACAAGTATCATTGTCGGAAAAGATTTGATGATATTAGGTCAAAATTGAAAAAGAAAATACAAGACCAACGCGTGCATGCTACTGGCACTGGAGGTGGGCCGACACCACAACGTCTGATATTAACTCCATTGGAGGAGCTGCTTCGGGCAAAATTACTTCCCGTCGTCGTGGAAGGCTTGGCTGGTGACCGTGATATTGGAATTTATCCCTCACAATTTCCACCAGGTGAGAAATATTACTGTACTAGGCGTGTCGTTGCTTACAGTTATTTTGCATATTTCCACTGCTTTTTATACTGTCTTCACAATATAAGCATACCTGCATCTATATATGTATATGTCTGATTCTGTATATATATATATCTCAAAATAGACATATATGTTGTAGTCCTACTAAAAGCAGTAACTAATATAGCACGTGCCATTGCGTGGTCATTTACATGTGAATTCCCAAAATGCATTGCTGCAGTGGAAGCAATTGATGGTGGGCGAAGATGGGGAACAACAGGGTAGTACACATGTGTAACACATGCTAATGAGAAATTATTACTAGCTACAGGTACAGAACATAAATATGTATAATATTATTGTGTTTTTTATTTATTTTACTCCTACAAACATGACATTACTGCCTATTTTAAGCATGCATCAAATATATTGCATGCAACGGCCTACAAACATCACTTGCACTAACACATCTATAGTTGTTTATGAAAAGGTCCATTTTTGCTTTATGTCATATACAGACAGCATAATGAGGCACACGTATCATATGTTATGTCATTGTTTTCATAACTTAAACACTGCAGACGACTATTTAGCTCCTCTAACATTGTGTTAAAGCAGCTGCAATGAATATCTCATCACAGCATACACGTCAACAGAGGGGGTGGGGTTTAGCACACACACAAATTACAGGGTCATCTTAGGGTCAACTTAGTTCACACCATTTTCACCTGTTTGAAGTAATTGAAAGGTCTGGCTGATTAGGCTTTTTATGGGAAGGGAATACCGTTCTTACAACCTGACTAGCACAACTGAAGTTAATCACACTCATTTGAAAGCGTAACTCTAGCTACTAAATGCCCCAACAAGTCATTAGTTCACTCATATCAATAGTTGAACTACTATCAACGACACATTATCACACACTGCATGTGTTGTCTTGTTGAGTGACAGCCACATTCAGGTGTGCCACATCTTCTATTAATGTACCACACATATCCTGTACCAAAAACAAAACTTTTTCTAATATGACCACCTTCATGATAACCATTGTGAATGTTCATCTCATGATAGTTATGTACATTATGATACTGATATCACTACACAACATATGATTTTTATGTACTATTTTAATCTATTTATCCTCACGCATTACTGCAGAAACATAGTATGTTGTATGTTAGGGAACTCAAAAGTTCTAAGTACACAGGCATGTACATTGTTATTACAACTATTTATGTTCAATTTCACACACACATTTTGGGTTAAGGAACTGATGCTGTTAGGTACTCATAAATACAGAACATACAATAACTGTTTGTTCAATATTTACACATGTAAATGTAAAACTAATTTTATTGTTATATATAGTTGCCCCTGGAGGACATGTGTCACCTGAGACGGAACAAGTGTCTTCACCTGGGTCAGGCAGCTCAACAAACCTAGAAGGTGAGTGTATCAGTTGGTGGCCATATAATATGTGCTCTTCTATATGTTTTGTTGTCATGTTCATTATTTGTTTTGCACATGTTCTTTAAATAGGATTACTTAGTGTCAGTGAAAATGAAGTGTAAGGCAACATGTATTGTGTTAGTGATGTTAACTATCATGTAGGAGTTGTGAGTTTAGAGCAAGTTTTCATTCATTCATATTTCATACTGAGTCCAAACATTATTCGTAAGTCAAGGTAGTTTTTAATGTGAGGTTATAAAATGTATGGAAACATGTTAGTTGTTACTTATGACACAGTATAATTACATAGTAACACAGCAGAGATTAACATGCCATTTAATAATGTGTACATTTATTTTTAGAACATGATGAAGAAGATGATGATGATGATGCCACCGCCATAGACACAGAAATACAATCAAGTGAGCATGAAGAGGTTCCAATTGAAACAGTTTTACCGCCAAATCGTCCATCAACTACCACATACGATGCAATTGTAGCTTCTGAGGGAAAAATTGTGGAAGCAGAAAATCGTCGGCATTCTGATCTGATGACAGTGCTGGAAAGGATGATTGCACTGCAGGAAGAAACGATATCACAATTGGCACATCTCCACAGAGTCTTCATTGAAGTGCCTAAACAGTTGCAAAAAATCAACACCTCATTTGAAGCATTAGTTGTTCAGCAAACCCAAGCAAATTACTTGAGAATGACTACTGTACCACATTTGAACTTCAACACCTCACAGGCAGGATCTTTACATGCTGGTAATTTTTCACCACATGCATCTGATCTTCATTCCCCAGGTCCGAATGTTACCGGTCAAGTAGCAGACATTGCTGTGCAGGTTCCTGACGACATCCTACCGCTGCCATCTGTACAAAATCAGCAGCTGACACCTACAAAGGAGGCGACAAAAACAAAACAGCACAAGCAGTTACTACTGACCAGTTTTTGGTCAAAAACAAAAAAAGACACACATGAAACAGACCAACCATCACTTGTGCAGTGTCTACCAACTTGCTCACATGTGTCAGTGGGCACAAGCCCTGTCGGTGAGTCACTGGCCACAAGCCCTGTCCGTGAACAGTCACTACCCACAAGCCCTGTAAGTGAGTCTCTGCCCAAAAGCCCTGTCGGTGAACAGTCACTGCCCAAAAGCCCTGTAGGTGAGTCACTGCCCAAAAGCCCTGTAGGTGAGTCACTGGCCACAAGCCCTGCCCGTGAAGTGCCAGAGGCCACTCAAAGTGGCTCTGTTGTGGCTAAAGTTGTTGCAAAACGAAAAAGGAAATTTCAAGAGACAACAAGCAGGCCTGTTACTCGATCTCAAAAGGAACAAAAAAAATAAATGTTATAATTCACTAAATATGTCTTTGGCCTTGTTTTGTTGACTTCAGATTATCTAATTAATATTGTATGTATGCTGAAGACTGTGTTGTTTCCAAACTTTCAAGTATGTTCTTGTACACGTGAAGTTTTGGAAATTTTAACAGTCCTAATTAATGAATAGTGTTATTAATATTGATGTATTAATCGTGTATTCAGTAATGGTCCACCAGGAGCCAGTTGCTATGTTTAGAGAAGCTGCCATTGACTTTGCAACAAAACATTGTATTTGGGTGTGTTACTTGATGTAATCATTGCATGTGCATATTATTCACATGCAATTAAAAACACACCTATTTAACTGCAAACATCTTTTGTGTGTTAAATATTACTTACCTTTGCTGGCATTGTAATGTTGTCCTTTAATCATTTATGTGTTCTTGTTTCAAGAACATCTCTGATTTTATACTAATATATATGTAGTATGTATGGATATATGCACACACACACACACACACACACACACACACACACACACACACACACACACACACACACACACACACACACACACACACACACACACACACACACACACACACACACACACACACACACACACACACACACACACACACACACTGTGTGTGTGTGTGTGTGTGTGTGTGTGTGTGTGTGTGTGTGTGTGTGTGTGTGTGTGTGTGTGTGTGTGTGTGTGTGTGTGTGTGTGTGTGTGTGTGTGTGTGTGTGTGTGTGTGTGTGTGTGTGTGTATGTATGTATATATAGTACTATCTAAACTGGTATAGATGTCTTTACAAAAAACATACACTTCATGCTTCCTTGTCAAAACACAGTATTTTAATAATACAGGCCTAATGTTTGTGAACTATACTACCTGTGAGCCTATAACAGTATTGGGCTTAAACACATTGTTATTACTTAATTCACTCATGTTTATCACCATTTAAATAGGTTTCATACAAGGGATACTTACTGGCATCAATATGTTGTGTGTACTCCTGTATTACTGTATATATATATATATATATATATATATATATATATATATATATATATATATATATATATATATATATATATATATATATATATTATTGGTTTTAACACTACAGGCCTTCTAAATTAAAAAAAAACTTTTTTGATGGTAAATCACATTTACCATACAGGTTAATGCAATAGGCCATACAAGTGTAAGCCTCTATTATGTTAACCTTTAAATAAATCACTGCAATATAAAAATCCCTCTTTACATATAAACCCTTAAAAGTTGTAATATACACACACACACATGTAAAGTTTGGTTTTACAGACATATTGTTATATATATATATCTATATATTTATGAGAGAGAGATATATAAATAAATATAGACACGTAGTTCAACTGATGCAGACAGGGAGTTAACCAGACTTTCAAATACACACAGAAATGTATGAGGAAAAAAAACTTTTACTTTTGCAGGTGTGTGTGTGAATTTCATTATATGGCTGTGTAAGCACTATTTCCAGACAGTGCTCTATTTTATTTTTCAAGAAAACACAATGTTACTTAATTAAAAGTCTAGCTATGTTTTGAGAAACGAGATAAAAAATGATACATGTTTGTCAGACAAACGCCTATCACAAACCACAAACGTTAAACCAATTATTTCAACAAATCCAATTGGTGGTTGAAAAAAGGAGTTAAAGTTGATACTTTTTATGACCTTGAAAAGGAAACACAGCAAATTGTTACGCATTGACCAGTTTCATTCTTATGAGCAAAGAACAGAGAGCTGCAGACATCTTTTGTGTTAATCTGCAATGGCTGATGAATTGTTAAAAAATATGAATCCGCACAGAGGGTATAAATTCATGATAGCAGAAGCTATTTTGTCGACCTCAGGACACAAAGCGAACACCGGTCAAATCTATGATTTGATTAGAGCAATGTATCCTTATTATCAAGAACCTGGGCATGCGCGCAATTTTAAATCCTCAGTAAGATTCACTTTATCAACTAATGAGTGTTTTGAACGTGTGCAGGATAAGCTAGAAGACAGGTATGGTTTCTGGAAGATTGTCAAGGATAAACATTTCACCGTGAAAGAGGGCACACATATTGTGCTTCATGGCATATTTATTCCTAATGCCAAAAGCAATGGATCTGCTACTACAGTTCCGTGTGAATCGATACCTGCTGCAATATCTGCACCCTCCATTCCTGAAACCCACATTGTACAAGAACATAACTACTATGATTATGTACCAAGCCTTTCATCTGAAACTGCATTGGAATGGGTACCCAAAGAAATGAACCTAC
Source organism: Ascaphus truei (assembly GCF_040206685.1). Lineage (NCBI taxonomy): Eukaryota > Metazoa > Chordata > Amphibia > Anura > Ascaphidae > Ascaphus > Ascaphus truei. The sequence continues at coordinate 211,813,001 of NC_134486.1, read as the reverse complement.
CTCCGGACCAATTGTTTGCAGAAAGCAGTGGCAATTCCTATGAGCGCTTCATGGAGGAGATGTGTGTCATACTGGATTCAGCGTTTGAGTCAAGCGTGGATGCAAATGCCTTGCATTTCTGGAGCGACCATTTGCAGGCAGACGAAGAGTTAATTCTAGAAGAATGGTAAATATAACAATCGTTATGCGTTGACTCTGCGTTTAATTTTTTTTTTTTTTTTAACCACCATTTTCCCTTTCAATGCGTGGATACAGCGTAACATTGCACACTGCATAACATGTAGCGATCACAAACAAATTGTTTCCTATTACAATATAGTAGAACCTGAAAGAGTAGTACACATTGCTGACGGGATAAATATACGCACTTTCCTATCCCTTTAAACATATTAGCAACATTTTACCATAACTCTAACACATACCTGTTTTGTTATCATGCAACATCTACAAAATAAAAAACCGGGTCCACCACGTATGACGTGGGACCCTTGTCATGGGCCAAGGCGTCCTTAAAAAGGATTACGGATGTAAGTCCCGCCCCCAAGCGACGTGCGCGCCTCAAAGCCTATTGGCTGTGTTGTTTTGTTATAGTTACGGTAACTGCAGTGTGTCATACACTGGGGGCGTTCACTGGGCGTTAGCCGAATGTTAATTGAGTGGGAGGAGTGTTATCGTGCGTTTCACGCTGGCTTAACATGACGTCACACGTATTGCATTTGCGCATTGTGTTATCGGCCGTGCTTTCTGTCCAAACACGTCTGTTTAAAAAGAATACAGATGTACTCGTTTAGAACGAATGTAGTTTCGTCTTCATTGTATTTGAAATAAAGATGTTATGTTTAATGGTATTTTCAACATGTATTGAACGCACAACGTACGCATTGTTTGGCGCATGCGCTAACAGTTAGTCGACCCAAGCGTGAAGTGCGTGCGCACACTAAGATGTGCGCGCACATTTGTCAGTATACAGGCAACGTTCACTTCCTATACATAGTTATGCCTGCTACAAATTTAATGAAAAATTACATACTGATGTACACTTGTACTTCTAACATATAAGTGACTGACGTGTGTATGTACATAATCATATAGAGCTGTGTAACGCGTTGTCACAGATACATATATAGTAAGGTGCCATCTTTGACCATCATGTGTTTGCTGTATTTCAGAGATGTGGGGGAAGATACAATCGGATCAATGTATGATTTCAGAAGAGTCTACCTTTATATGAGATGATTGTGAGGAGGAGCCACCGACTACTATACTACATATGGAACTAATTTTATATTGCTTGCAGCGCTTATTAACAAACAATTAAAAATGTGATACCCTTATGCCTATATTGCATAAGCACTTCATTAACATAATGATGTTGCAAAACAGTGCCTCATGAATTTATATTGAGTGTTCTTTAATTACTACTACCATTTTATGGCATGGTGTGTTTTATATATAACAACCATTCCCACTCTGCTAACACATTTGTGTATTCTATTGTGTAATGGAACGTATGACTGTCGAAACTATGTAACAATAATAATAATAATAATATGAGCATGTTCATGTATAGCGCTGCTAGTTGTACGCAGCGCTTTACAGACACGTTTTTTCAGGCTGAGGTCCCTGGCCCGTGGAGCGTACAATTTATTTTTTGCTGCCTGAGGCACAGGGACATAATGTGACTTGGCCAAGGTCACAAGGAGCCGACACCGGGATTTGAACCAGAACTCCGCTGCTTCAAACTCTCAGTGCCAGTGTGTGTCTTTACTCACTGAGCCACTCCTTCTCCCAATGTAAAGGACACTTACAACCAACTAGCCATTTATTGTTAAAAATCTCTTGTTACATGGGTATGTTGATAAAATGGTTTAGGACTGTAGCAAATAATGTTATTGCCTAGATGTTGTGGTCCCCTACAATGCATGATGTTCTGAATATTACATCAACATCATGTAATGAAGTACGTTTCTGTGTATATTTCATTAACCTAACTAACTATAGTTTACTGTGTTTATTAAACGTTCTAAAAATAAATAGTACAGTCAATATGATGATATAAGCTACCATAATAAAGCTACTGTTATCTTTTGTCGGTGTTATACATGGATCCTACACAAATTGATACAGACACAAACAGTTGTCTTAAAAAGTGTGTCTATGCTAATGTGCACGTGATTGACGTTACAATTGTCAGAATACTGGATAATTATTATCATGATAATGATGAAGTGACGTGATTGACATTCCAAAAATATTACCAACATTGTCATAGTGGGAAATTAGAAATGCAAAATTACAGTAACATTTGCGACAAAATTGTGGTTTCTGTTAACAGTTTTACACTTGGTACATGTAGGACACATCCACACACGTGTGACTTATACATATACATGTCACAAATTTAAATTAATGTTGACTATTAATTCCTAGCATTAATAAACACCTACATTGCTAAATATAAGATGTAGCACGCATTGTTGTGATTACAGGCATTCATGCATGGAGTGTTATGATCAGTCAATTTCATCCGTGATGAATGAGCTCCCGTAAGTAAACAAATAAGTACAGTTATCCCCTTTTCTCCAAACACCTCTATATTACATTAATGGAATTTATAAGAAAACATACATAAAATGTGATGAAATGTGAGTAATCATTTTCTAATACAATGCACATGAAACCTCAAGAGTAGCTAAATGCATATACATGATACAGAAAGTACATGTATGTTACTTTTGTCTTTAAACCAATATGTTTGGTTTTTACTTCAAATAATTATAGGAAGATTGAGGTAGGCACATCTTATGCCAGATGTCAGCAAATATACATACCATGATCAGTCATACTGGAGATATACCTATAATGCAATGGAACAATATATAAATTGCAAACATTGACATGCCATCTTCAGTACCGTAAGCAACACAGCAAAGTGTGTATTTGCTGTTCAATGTGCAACACCATGTATATTTAATGACATTCCAAATGTAAAGCAGGCTGGTGTACACATCGTATGGATGTACATGTTACACTGCACCAATAACATTGTATGTAAGCATACTAGAAGAATGAATGACTATGGCCATTATGTGTATTGTGTTTGCATAAGGAACAACACAATGCTAAAATATTACTGCTTTGTTACCCCAGTTGTATTCACATACACACAACTAATGTACAATGGAAGAGGGATTATATAACCTGTGCAACAATAACATACCGGTGCCACATCCCTTTGTGCACACAGCAGAGAAAAGAAAGGTGTGCAACCCATATTCATCTGTGTCCTAACAGAAGGTTATATAAAAAAAGATTATTGTTAATATAACATAATTAATCTATAAAAGTAGTACTAGGAACATATATGTTTTTACTTACAAGAAAAAAATGAATTGATGAGATTCTGGCGTGTCTGGCCACCAATGGCTGTTTGTTCATTTTCAGCAGCTACATGGGTGGGATGCTCGTCTACCAAAGGCTCAGCTAGGTCTGATTGTACATTGTGCCTGAGTGCAACATTGTGCAAAATGCAACAGGCAAGGATAATATCAGACACTTTTTGAGGCTTGTATAGAAGAGCCCCACCAGTTCTGTCCAGACACCTAAATCTGGTCTTGAGTAGGCCAAATGTCCTCTCTATAACAGATCTTGTAGATATATGGGCTGCATTGTACCTCTCCTCTGCTTCAGTTTGAGGGTTTAGCACCGGAGTCAAGAGCCACGGCCTAATTCCGTATCCTGAGTCACCTATAATGAATGGAGCACACATAAGCTGACATTAGTGATCAAATTCTACAATGCCAACATTCCTAAATAAAAATGTGTTTTGTGTTAGAACATCTAAATGTGTACTCACCCAGCAGCCAACCATGTTCAAAATGTCCCTCTTCGAACGCATGGAAGACTGAAGAGTTCCTCAGGATAGAGGAATCGTGACTGGAACCAGGGAATTTGGGTACCACATGCATTATCCTCATCGTGGCATCACATACCACCTGTACATTGAGTGAATGGTAGTGCTTACGATTGCGGTAAACATGCTCACTCTGACTAGGTGCAATCAAAGCAACATGTGTGCAATCGATTGCACCCAGCACACATGGTATCCCTGCTATATTATAAAAGCCAGTCCTGACTTCCAGCCACTCTGTCGCCTCTGTAGGAAAATGAATATAATTCCTAGCGCGTCTATTGAGTGCATAGAGAAACTGGGTAAAGGCCCGCGAGAATGTAGATTGCGAGACCCCGCCCACTATGCCCACAGTTGTCTGGAATGACGCGGAAGCAAGATAATGTAATGAGCACAGCATTTTAACAAGCCCAGGGACTGCACGACCTCTGGCTGTCACAAAATCTAAATCTCCCCTTATCTCTTCATAAAGAGATAAGATTGCTGCTGAACTCAAACGATAGCGACTTACTATCTCCTCCTCACTCATCCCATCTAACAGGGTTCTCTCCCTGTACACACGCGGACGAGGCACAACTTGTCTCCTCTGTCTTCTCCTCTGATCTCCTGTCCCTCTACCTGTCCCTCGGCCTGTCCCTCTCCCTGTCCCTGTCGTATCCGTGTGCCTGTCCCTGTCACTGTCCCTCGGTCTGTCCCTCCCTTGCCCTATATCATTCTCTTGATCAGCAAGCATGTCATAGAAAAGAATGTTCCTCCGTCTCCTAAACAATCGCAACATTTTGAAATAAGTAGCTGTGAATGAGCAGGTAATGGGCGTCCTTTAAATAGGTATGTGATGATGTCAGGTGACATAGTAAAATGCAAGGTGTTACATTAACATAATAAAGTACTTCTGTGGCAAGCTGTGTGCAGTTGATCTTAGAAGTATTTGTTGTGTGTATTCTGCAGGGAATGATGATATTTGCCAATGATGTGACGTGAAGCTTTGTACAAACATTGCTTGCAAATAAATAGTGTAATGTGCAATGCATGTAAAACTTCTGCACGCAACAGTCAGTCATGTAATTAGACAAAAAGGCTGAGATTGACGTGGGAAAAGTTTGGTGTAACATGTGTAATTAGCCATGTTATTGTCACGTGTTGACAACAATGAATAGTGGTGTGCATATGCATGCATTTCTGTAATGAGGATAGTTGCTATAGAATGAGTTTACAAGGTGTCACAATGATGAATTACTGTACATGTGTGTCTAAGTTAGGTTGAAGTGCTTGTAATGCAACGCTTATAATGTAAACATGCAATGTGATTGCGCATCCAATAAGTGACGTCATGAAAATAGGGAGGACCAAACCTAGATGTAAACATGAGAAGAAAGATGTACATGAACGTTTAAAGATGCGTCACACATTACAAGCATTGTGTAATGTAAAGGAACATGAATATACGGTGTATGTGTGACATGTGTGACATCATGTAAAGAATTGTCGCTCAATTCATTAACATGTGTGATATGATGTGAGGTTCTCCTTTAAGAGTTGAGTATAGTATTTTCCCTTGACACATCATCACATGATGAGTAATGTGACACGCAAATGCTGAAAACATGTAAAAGTAGAATGTTATGCAAATAATACACGTCAGCCGTGACACAATGCAGGGAATGCCCCCCACACTGTAATGCAAATGACGTTTGTATTGTGAGCAATGAAACGTAAACAGTACTATACTGTTATACGTCCCCGCTCCATTGACTTCCATTGATGTACAGAAGAGTTTTTTTTCTAAGTGCCGTTCCGGCAGCCTTAGCGATCGTTCTCCCCTCCAACTTGCCAACTTTAGTTGGCGGGAGATATTGGCCATAACATCTCAATTTCGTAGTGCCGATCAGCCCCGATAAGCTGATTTTGGTACTTGAATCCAGCCGATTTAAAAAAGTGGCGATCAGTGGCGAAAACAGGCTTATCGGCAGCCAACTGGCCATAACAAAATTATCGCCTACGAAAACTGGCGAAATCAAGCACTTATCGGCGCTTACTGAATCTCAAACCCAATTTTGGCTATAAAATGCCGATAAAATCCTTATCAACGCTTACTGCATGAGGCCCTTAGTCTTTTTCCCAAGCTCCATTGTTACAGTCTTGTCAGTGTTTAAAAACAGTTTGTTTTGGGAAATCCAGTTTTCGAGTTTGAAGAAGTCAGACTGAAGTATGTGTTGAAGGTCAGAGAGGCTATGGCTGAGTGCATATAGGATTGTGTCATCTGCATACATGTGTATTGAGGCTTCCTGACAAGCTGTGGGAAGATCATTGATGAACACTGAGAAGAGTAGGGGCCCCAGAACAGAGCCTTGCAGGACGCCACAGGTGATAGCCAGGGGGTTAGAGTTAGCTCCAGAGATGGACACATGTTGGGATCTTCCTGATAGGTAGGACTGAAACCAGTTTAAAGCATGCTTCCCTATTCCAGAGCTCTGGAGTTTGTTGAGCAAGATAGCATGATCAACAGTATCAAAGCCTTTGCAAAATCTAGGAATACTGCACCAGTGAGTTGACCCCGTTCCATTCCACACTGGATTTCATTGCAAACTTTTAGCAGGGTAGTTACGGTAGAGTGTTTGGGGCGAAATCCAGATTTTTATTGGCTAGGAAAATTTGTCTATAGTAATCGCTTAATTGGGAGTGGACACATTTTTCCATGACTTTGGATAGGATTGGGAGAAAGGAGATTGGTCTGTAGTTTGAGACAGTGTTTTTGTCCCCACTTTTGAAGATTGGGACAACTCTGGCAGCTTTCCAGGTCTTAGGGATATGGCCAGCAGACAGGATAGAGTTGACTATGGAAGAAATTGGTTTGGCAATTGCTGGGGCACCAAGTCTTAGGAACCTAGATTGTAGTAAGGCAGGTCCACATTGGCTGCTTAGTTTTAATTTGAGAAGCGCTTGTGTAATCTCCTCTTCGGATACTGGGCCAAATTGAAAATTGTGGGCAATGTTGGGAGGGGGTGGGGCTATAGGGGTACTCCCAGGATGAGATTCAGGTTTGTGGTTTGGGTTGCGTTTTGCTAATAAGTTAGTAGCAAACCCCACAAAGTAATCATTAAATGCATTTGCAATGTCGGTGGGGTTTGTCAGAGTAATATCGCCCTTAGTGATATTACTTGGCTGTTGGTGGTTAGAAGGCTGGAATATGTTGTTGATAACCTTCCAGAAGTTAGCTGGATTTGATGTGTTCTGGAGGAGATTGTCAGAGTAATATTGTGCTTTTGCGTGCCTTGTTTGCCTTGTGCACACGTTCCGCAGGCATCTGTAGTGATTGAGATCCTTGGTAGTGCCAGTTATTTTGTGGCTTTTCCACAAGGCATCCCTGAACTGGTAGAGTGTTATAAGGTCAGGTGTAACCCATGGAAGGTGGGCACCCCGTACCCTTATTCTGCGTAGTGGAGCATGGGTATCACAGAGTTTTAAGAACTTGGATTGGAAATAGTCGAGCGCAGAATCAGGGTCAGGAATTAAATCGATTCTGTGCCAAGAGCAGTTGGTAAGGTCAGCCAGAAATTGTTGTGGGTTAAAGTTTCTAAATGTTCTAGTGAGGAGAACTTTAGGGCTTGATTGGGGCGGTTTAATTTTCCTTACACAGTACACTATTGCACGGACAATGAAAATGTCAGGAAGGATGCCAGAGGATTGGATTCTGCTGGGATTTAAGGAGAGAATCCAGTCAAGCAGGGAATGGTTGTGCGATTTCAGGTTTGTTCATGTGGGTTGGGAAATGAGTTGCGATAGGTTAAGCGACTTGATTTGTGTGTGGATTTTGTGGTTTATAGGGTCAAGCCAATTGAAGTTGAAATACCCAAGAACTAGCAGCTCACTCTTCTCATTCTGAGAGGAAATGGAGCCAAGAAACTGGGTGATATCAGTCAGAGATTGTAGAGGGGTGGTAGATGCCAGCAATCAGGACGGGCTTACAGAAGGGGAGGCAGATTCTACCAACTAGGATTTCAAAAGAGGTTGGTCTTGGGGGGGCAGTTTACCAGTGTAAATTGTAAGGTGTCTGCAATATAAAATAAAACCCCTCCTCCTCTTTTTGACCTATCTCTCCTAAAAATGGAGTATCCCTGAATGGTAATATGTGCATCAGGGGTTTTAGGGGTTAGCAATGTTTCTGTTATAACGATGGCTTTTGGTTTATGCATAAGGCACCATGCCCTTAGTTCATCCAGTTTGGGCAGCAGACTCTGGATATTTATATGGGCGAGAGATAGGCTTTTTGGAATTTGAAGGGGGTATTCTCAGGGGTATGGGACAGAGTTGAAGTGGGAGGGCCTGGGTTAGGTTCAATATCACCTGCTAAAGAGAGTAATAGTATGAGTAGAAATTTGAGTAGTTGTTTGCAAGTTGTAACTTTATGATTTTTGCCAATTGAGTGGGCGGTGGTTGGAGTGCTGGTTTTCAGGGTTCTCCACCAACATTCAGTAGATAGTGCAAGGCTTTTGAGTAGTCCAGGGTGTATGGTGATGTTGGGCATGGGCCAGGAGGGAGGAGTGTGTAGTGGATAGAGAGAATAACATTTCAATGAGGCCATGTGAAAGAACAAAGTGGAGGAAAAAGCAGGTTCATTATGTCAGAGGTAGGTAATGCTGCATTGAGCTGTTGTGAGCCAAGTGTGTATGCGTAGACTAAACCGCAGGGATTATAGTGTTGTCAAAATAGCTCACTGTTTGTTGCCATGTGCAGAAGAGTTTGCAGTAGATCCAGTCCCCAGTCACCTCTAGTCAAACTATAGTCTACCTATATATTCTCACTTAAAAAGCTCACTTTAAATGCCTCACTATCTAATGCCAAATGCAGTTCCTGCAAACTGCAGGAGAGGTGTTGGTTTTATACAGCTAAAACAGTCACATGACCCTCCCCCTCCCCAATAAATCAGCTTGTTCCAGTTGGTCAATTAACAGCACAGAGTTAAGAGGGGGAAAAAAACAAAAAAAAAAACACTTTTTGAGATTCAAACATACTAACTTATATCAATGCTTAAGGCCGCAGAGTAAATCTTTTAAACAGGACTTGCACATCAAGGGACATACTTATATCAATGCTTAAGGCTGCAGAGTAAATCTTTTAAACAGGACTTGTACATCAAGGGACATACTTATATCAATGCTTAAGGCCGCAGAGTAAATCTTTTAAACAGGACTTGCACATCAAGGGACATACTTATATCAATGCTTAAGGCTGCAGAGTAAATCTTTTAAACAGGACTTGCACATCAAGGGACATACTTATATCAATGCTTAAGGCCGCAGAGTAAATCTTTTAAACAGGACTTGCACATCAAGGGACATACTTATGAAGAGAATACAATTAGATCCATGTCATATCAGCTGAGGTTATTGATCCTGCATGAAGATAGTAAGTGTATTAACTATAACTATAGTCTAACTATATATTCTCACTTAAAAAGCTCACTTTAAATGCTTTACTATCTAATACCAAATGCAGTTCCTGCAAACTGCAGGAGAGGTGTTGGTTTTATACAGTTAAAACAGTCACATGACCCTCCCCCTCGCCAATAAATCAGCTTGTTCCAGTTGGTCAATTAACAGCACAGAGTTAAGAGGGGAAAAAAAAAAAAAAAAAACACCTTTTGAGATTCAAACATACTAACTTATATCAATGCTTAAGGCCGCAGAGTAAATCTTTTAAACAGGACTTGCACATCAAGGGACATACTTATATCAATGCTTAAGGCCGCAGAGTAAATCTTTTAAACAGGACTTGCACATCAAGGGACATACTTATATCAATGCTTAAGGCCGCAGAGTAAATCTTTTAAACAGGACTTGCACATCAAGGGACATACTTATATCAATGCTTAAGGCCGCAGAGTAAATCTTTTAAACAGGACTTGCACATCAAGGGACATTCTTATATCAATGCTTAAGTCCGGAGAGTAAATCTTTTCAACAGGACTTGCACATCAAAGGACATACTTTTATCAATGCTTAAGGCCGCAGAGTAAATCTTTTAAACAGGACTTGCACCTCAAGGGACATACTTATATCAATGCTTAAGGCCGCAGAGTAAATCTTTTAAACAGGACTTGCACATCAAGGGACATAACTGTGAAGAGAATACAATTAGATCCATGTCATATCAGCTGAGGTTATTGATCTTGCATGAAGATAGTAAGTGTATTAACTATAACTATAGTCTAACTATATATTCTCACTTAAAAAGCTCACTTTAAATGCCTCACTATCTAATGCCAAATGCAGTTTAGCCGCCACTGTATATATATACAATGCATATCAATCATGATGTATATATGACATGATGCTTTTGATGAAAATGGATTCATCAGATATCTGGTTGAAATTTGGTGCTATATAACCATGACTGTATGCAATGTGTTAAGCAGTGGCGCCAGTTGGCATATCGACCCACATCTGTGGATATATAAACACAATTGAACCCAGTTTGCAAGAGGAAACAGGAGGTTTAAATCAACTTTGGAAGTACACTTGAAATGTCATATCATTGTGTGGATCCAACAGTTATGTAGCAATAATTGCCAAGGTTGAATTATCTTTAGGCAGCAGTAATTAGTGAACACAGCACCACGTGTTAGTTTTTAAATATTTTATTTTTTCACATTTATTCACGGTATTTTCACTGTATATACAGTATTCACATAAAAATTAATCAAAATAAGTGTGATGTGCACCATAAATGTACTCTTTGTAAATGATTGTGTGACTTAGTCATAACGTTCATTTATTTGTTAAAACTATTAATGCATAGTACAAAGGTAGCACCCATTTTTGTCAAAATTAAAACTTATGAAAGAAAATAAAAAGTTAGACTAAACAAAATAATTGTGTGAGCGGTGTGCTCTGTCTTCTGTAATTTATAATTTAATTTGCATCCGCAAGGGAGACGAGTGGAAAACCGTGTTTAATACGCGCAGTGGTCACTATGAATATTTTGTGATGCCATTTGGATTATGTAATGCCCCCGCTGTTTTTCAAGAATTCATGAATTAAATTTTCTGCGATGTCCTGAATATCTTCGTGATTGTCTACCTGGATGATATTCTTATTTTCTCTAAGACTCTCGATGAACACATCTTACATACCATGCTTGTTCTCTCTCATTTACGTAAAAACCGACACTACTCCAATGCAGGGGTAAGTAGAACTGTATTTATTTACTTGATATATGTATGCTGGCTAATGTTGTGTTTAATAATTGGCAGATATTCTATTATCCATATCTGGATAATAGTTATTTTGCCTATTACTGTACTGTATGTGTTTGGTGAGGGGGGTGTATATATTTAAGTGTAGGACATGTTTTATTTTTTTACATACAGGGTCGGTACCTTAGGTCTGCGGGGTCCTATTGAGACCACCTAATGACCCCCGGATGCCCACGGGAACAACCCGATGACCCCCGGATGCCCACGGGTACCACCTATGGACCCACAGGGGCACTTCGGACCCACAGGCACCACCCAAGAGCCACAGACCCCTGTGGGGATGACCCGGGGACCCCCAGACACCCGCAGTACCACTCGTGGACCCCATTAGGGCCTGTGGTGACCCATGGGAACCACCTAGAGGCGCATGGCGCCTAGCGGGGACCACCCGGAGACCTCCAGACACCCATGGGTACCCCCCAAGGTGCAATGTGGGGCCTGCAGACACCCGTCTGGAACACCGGGGACCTCCGTTGCCTGGGGTATTAATCCTGTGTTTAAATAATAAATCTTGGTTTAATGGGGGGATACAGGGAGTGGGTGGGTAATGTATTAGTGGGTGGGTAGTACAGTACATATTGTAATGTAATCTGCTACAGTATTGTGCCTTAACCCCTTCATTGCCTCAGTGGGCATTGCATGGCCACTAATGTAATAAAGCTGCTTTTATTTTTATTGTTATTTATTGTGCGTGTGTGAGCAGGGGGTCTCCTGAGCTGGAAAAGTTTATTTCAGCCTCGGGGACCCACTACTTTCTGAGATACAGGCCCTGGTATGGGGTGTCGGTATCCGTCTGCTTTGTTTACATCCCACATGGATTTTAACATGGAGGAGATACCGGCACCCAATACCGGGGTCTGTAACACGGGAAGTAGAGGGTCCTTGAGGCTGAAATCAACTTTGTTCAGCTCAGGAGACCCCCTGCTCATGCATGCTATGAATAAAAATAAAATGTAAGCAGCTTCATTACCTTAGCAGCTATCCGCTAAGGTAATGATTTTTTATTGGGAGGAAGGGTGATGTTTGATACTAGTGTGAGGGAGCAGGGGGTCTCCTGATTTGAACAAAGTTGATTTCAGCCTCGGGGACCCCGTACTTCCCGAGATATTGGCCCCGGTATGGGGTGCTGGTATCCCCTCTGCTTTGTTTGGATCCCACGGTCACGTGACCCACAGGATTTTAACATGGGGGTACCGGCATCCCATAACGGGGCCTGTATCTCAGGAAGTAGGAGGTCCCCGGGCCTGAAACCAATGCGGTTCCACTCCAGATAGCTCCTGCTACATTACTGTAATGTTAGAATTTTAATAAAACCGTTGCGATCGCCTGTGAGTGGCGCGCAGTTAGAGTGACTGATTCAGCCTCTCTCTTACTGAGCGTCTATTACAGAGGCAGACCCCGGTAGGATGTACACAGCAGTGACCCCTGTGTTACTCCGGCAGGCCATTAATCTGCAACTAACCATCTCGGGTCCGCCACGTGATGCAACGTGGGATGTACCCAGGTATGTGTTAAAATTATGGCCGCTGCATCTGTAGGTACTTAGGTTGGAGCAGTTTCTCGGGTGGAGGCAGGCAGTTGGATGTAGGTTCATCTCATTTTCAGAGTTAGTTGGTCCATTCTGGTAATAGTATTGGGGCAGGCACTCACGTGGAGGAAAATTAGAGGGATGGGTTTGGGAAGGTCTATTATTCATTCTCTTTCTCCTTCGAAAGTTGCCATTATCGAACATACCAATCCATGATGCGTGCAGCGTGCAGTGTCCAGTACCCGACCGTCTTGCCAGGCACGCTGTTCCAATAAATCAATCCTTAACGGTTACATTGTGTCGTTTAGAAATTACACAAAGAAAGCACCATGTCAAATCTCATGTGCAGTACATTACAAAAGTTATGAGATATATTAGGTTAATGCATTGTGATTTTTAGTAAAGTGTGAAACTGCAACAGTAGAGATGAACAAGTAATTAGACTAAGAGATGTGTGTACATTTTAACTTCTCTCCAGACACCTGCAAGGTTATTACTGGGCTGTAGCATTCAGAATATCATAGGCCAAGCAATTCAGTTGCGCCACCTGCCAGCCACACATTGAACTGCAACAACACAAACTATAATTTTGTGTGACCACAAACGACGTCCGTGGGTTTCAGAGTGTGAGGTCAAAGATGTGATGCAGCCAACAAAGTGCTCATACCATATTTAGCGCTGTGGTTGAGCATAAATCACACTTTATCTGTTGATTTAGAACTTTAGGTAAACATGAAATATTTGGGATTTTAAAAAGAAAGACTGGCAAATGATGGTCTCAAAGAGAGTCTTGACATCAGCACTATTGTAAACTAATATTAACTAATATGAGTTTTATTCAAATTCACTACAGCTGTAGCTGCTTGTTTTTTACTACTTCATAGGACAAAAGCACGGCCATTTATCGTGTTTCGCAGGTAATATAATCAATATACATTCCGTCTAAGGGCCTCATGCAGAAAAGTACAATAGAAAAAATCGCCAGGGTTTTTAAATAGCCATTTTTGACAGCGTTGCTATCACGGTATGCAGAATGGCGCAAATACCAGTGACAGCAACATTTTTACAAATGGCGATTATCCTGCTGCGTGATGATCGTCTCTTTGAGAACTAGGAAATGGCGTGGCGTGTTCGCAATTTTTTTTTGGAATTGACCGATAATCTCACGAGACAACCAATTGGTCGAGCGGCCTATTTAAATGCTCAATTTATTTTCATTCTTTCTTTGTGTTTTTGGGCGTGAGAGACAGACAGAGCTGGCGTATGGAGGATTTGTGATTGCTACAGTAATGTGTTTTTTGAAAGATTTGTCTTGTGTTGTTTTGTTTTGTTTGAACATTTTTGTTCTTGTGATTTTTAAAGATTTTTGTAAGTGTGTCTTTAATTTGTTTATCTGTTATTTGTGAGTGTTAGAGGTATGGATGGGAGCCATGGGAGTAAGAGGAGTGATGGTGGGATGACTGCTAGGGTGCTGAGGTGAGTGGTGTTCGGTAAGTGCACATGTGAGTCAGGGGAGTGATGGTGTTGTGACTGCTTGGGTGAGTGGTGTTCGGCTGAGTAGGCGTGTGAGTGGCCAAGGGAGTCAAGAGAATGATGGTGGTGCGACTGGTGGGGTGAGTGGTGTTTTTGTGGTGACTGTTGGTGGTGGGGTGACTGGTGGTGGTAGTGTTTGTGCGATGGTGGGAGTCTCCGGCAGTCTGTTCCACTGGAAGAAGGGGAGTCCAGTCAACAGCAGCCAAGCTCAGTGGTTGTAGCTGGGCGTAAGAAGCGTATAGAAAAAAAACTAAATACACGTTTCAACGATGAGGAGAATAAAGTCCTTGTTACTGGTATTTTGGAGCATAATGATCGTCTCTATGGGAACTTAGTAGGTAAGAAATTCCTTTGCCATAACTGTTAAAATGTATATAGCCATCTATTGTCTAACATTTATTAATTCACATTGAACAAACATTTACATATAACTTGCATAGTTTAGATATGCACGATATCATTGAGTGTTTACAACAAGTATACGAATACAGGAATTGTACAATTATAATATATTCTCACATTAATTATTTGCTTATCATGTATCAACCTTCTCTTAAACTTCATGTGACACACATTATTTGGCAAACAGCATGTTTAATACATTTTAGAAGCGTTCACACAGTTTTTTTAAAAGAAATCTTTGATGTTAAGCTATGTACATGATAAAAGTAGTTTTGTTATATATCTAAAGGCAAGACTTATGATAACTGCTGAAAACGATTTGATGAAATAAAATGGAAATGGAAGGTGAAAATGCAAAGTGTACGTTTACATGCTTAATACACTGGAGGTGGATCTGCAGCACCCAATCTAAGGCTCACTGTTGGAGGAGCAGCTGATAACCTGTTTCACCCAGGTCAGTACTTTTACAGGAGTAAACGTTTTCAGTTTAAATGTATATTTATAAAATGATAAAAAACAGTATAATTAGTGTTTAAAGTGGTTTATTCTGTTAGGATCACATACTTTTATAGTGTATGCGAAGAAAAAAATACTAATTACACACTGTTTTTATGTTGTGTGACAAAAAACCCTTTTTGGCTGAAGGGTTCTTGTCTGGGAACCTTAAAACCCACTGTATTTTACGGTAAAGTACAGGCACAGGACCATCCAGCTCTGGTTTAAGTTTTTTATTTTCTTTGTCACTTCAGCAGACAAATTCAAGACAAACAAAAGAATCATAGTAAATCCTAGCTCTATCTGAGTATTAACTAGACAGCAATTCACTAGCTATCTTTGGGTGGCTTTCCCACTTACCAAACAATAAAACCCAGATATCATAAACCAAACCAGTTGTAGGCCAGTGCCAGTCTGTAGCATCAAGTTCTCTCTGCTAGAATAAGGGGATAGGGGAGAACTGATCCAGCCTGGCCTTTCTTACACTCTGTTAATTAAGGACAGGTGATCTGCACCTGGCTGTGCTTGCAGAACCTCCCTGGACCTTTAACCTTCAGTAGGGAGAAGTATAGTTGGCCAAAGAAGGAGGTATATACCTCCCCTCTACAATTTTACCACCTTTCCTCTCACAGTAGACACACAGAAGAAACTGTATTACACACCCCTTCATACATGTCTGCATTCACATTGTATAAGAGAAGAAAACAAAGAGCACAACTCTCATAGGGTAAATATATTGTGACAATATAGAGTGTATGAAATGCACGTACAAGAAGGTTATTCAACAGCCCTCACTAAAATAACTAATGACCTCCATGTTGCCAAAGACACTCTGCTCATATTACTCGACCTCTCTGCAGCATTTGACACCGTGGACCACCCTCTTCTCCTTCACATTCTCCATACTCTTGGTATTCGTAACAAAGCTCTATCCTGGATCTCCTCTTACCGCTCCCATCGTACTTTCAGTGTGTCCTTTGCTAACACTGTAACAACCTGGGAGTCACGCTGCCCTCGGCGTGCTCCTCACTCACCCGCAGCTCCGTCGGGTCCTCCCGCGCCACACAAGCAGCCTCCCTCCAGGACGCCGATTGCCGCCCCACTTGGGCGCGTGCGCCCGCCGGTGTTTCTCTTCTAGTGCCGGTCCTGCGGGCATGCCCAGTCACGCGCCCGCAAGCGCAGCCACATGGAGGCGCGGCCACACGGAGGCACACCAGCCTCTTAAAAGCACAATACCCAAAACTATTGCTGAAATCAAATGCAGCCTTACTACTGGGCTCTATAGCTCCTCTCCCCGGAGCCCTTCTGGATCTATCCCTTTCGCAGCCTGGCCAATTCACACCCCCCCACGTTGTTACCCTGCCATTGGACCCTCTCACCTATATATACCCTGCAGTGTCACTAACTCATCGGCTGAGCATAGAACCAGTTGTTCTCATAACTCTCTGCCTCCCTAGTCCTGTCATTACGTCTCTCTCTCTAACCCCGGACTTGGCTAACAGTACCCACTACTATCCGTACCTCTCCAGCCCCAGCCCGGACATCCAGACCATAATTCTCTAAATACGTGCCCTCGTGGCTGTGGGTAGCGTTATATCCTTTCCCACCTCAGCACCGTGGTCCCGCCTCGTTTGTGGTGAGCACTACCTGACATTATGCTCAGCCCAAACAAACATGGACCCCGCTGAGGTAGAGCGTACTTTGACTTCACACACTAATCTATTTGCCAGGCTAGAAACTTATCTGGAACAAAATGATAGGCGGATGGATTTGCTTCAGCAGAGCTTTCATTCACTTACCGTTCAAGCCCGGGCTTCCAGTCTAGGACCTTCGCCAACGGCATCAGCTCCCTCCGCTGCTGTCTTTGCAATGGAACCACGAATCCCGACCCCCAACCGCTACGCTGGAGACTCCCAAGGATGTAGGGGCTTCCTTAATCAGTGTTTCATTCAATTTCAACTCTCACCCTCTCGTTTTTTCTCCCCAACTCTAAGATCACTTATATCGTGGCTCTTCTCTCCGACGAGGCGCTGGCCTGGGCCTCCCCCATTTGGGAACAATAGTCTTCCATCACACAGGACATCGACCTCTTCGCCCGAGAGTTCCGAAGGGTCTTTGACACACCTGGATGGCAATTAACGGCAGCTTCCTCTCTCTTCCACATAACCCAGGCAGATCGTCCAGTCGCCCGGTACGCTGTGGAGTTCCGCACCATTGCAGCTGAAATGGGGTGGAACAATGAAGCACTATCTTCGGCATTTTGGCAGAGTCTGTTGGAGCCCCTAAAGGATGAGCTTGCGGCACAGAAACGTCTTACAGACCTAGAGGATTTGATCGCCCTATGTATCCGGGTGGACCAACGTCTGCAGGAGCAGAAGACTGAGCGTTCTCGTCACCATCTACGGGTTTCAAGGTCTCCCGTTCCACCGTTTGTTTCCCCAGCACCTCCGTCTTTGGACTTTCTGGAACCAATGCAATTGGGAGGGAATAAGCTGTCCTCTGCCGAAAAACAACGCCGGTGCAGTGCTGGTCTCTAAATGTACTGCGGCAATTCCGGTCACTTGGTGCTCCAGTGTCCCCACAAGCCGGGAAACACCAAATCCCAATGAGATCCCGGGGAGTCTCGTTGGGAACTCTGCCCCTCTCCCCAATCATCAAGGATGTCCTTCCCACCAGGATCCTGCTGCCTGTGACGTTGTCTGGAGAGGGGTTCCATACTCAAGCACTGGCATTCGTGGACTCTGGCTCCGCAGGCAATTTAGTTGATCAAGCCTTTGCAGAACGGAACAAGATTCCACTTTCCTGCAAGAGGATTCCAGTGGGCCTGGAGCCCATTGATGGTCAACCACTACAGCCGACCGTCATCATGCTGCAGACGGTGCCTCTTCAACTGCAGTTCGTCAGGGTTCACACGGAGACCATTACCCTCAATGTCATTCACACTCCTTCCGTCGAGCTGATCCTGGGTCTTCCTTGGCTCAAACTCCATAATCCTCACATCGACTGGAACAACCAGGAACCTATCCAGTGGGGTGCTCAATGTGCCAAGACCTTTACCAGGCTGCCCCAAAGGGTAGGAGGTTTGTGTACCATGCCAGAGGAGGTCAACTCCTTGCCGTAGTTTATTTGGAATTCCGCGATGTTTTCGACAAGGCACGATCCGAGGTCCTACCTCCGCATCGACCCTTTGACTGTCCTATTGACCTGCTGCCCGGCGCAGTCCTTCCCAGGGGGCGATCTTATCCACTTTCTCTTCCAGAGACTAAAGCCACGAACAGTTACATTGCGGAGAATTTGGAGAGGGGTTTCATCCGAAAATCATCTTCCCCAGTCGGAGCAGGCTTCTTCTTTGTAAAGAAGAAGGATGGGTCTCTTCGCCCATGCATCGATTACCGGGGCTTGAATAAAATCACGCGCAAAAAACGCTACCCGCTGCCTTTGATTTCGAAGCTCTTTGACCGCCTTCAAGGAGCAACCATTTTTTCTAAATTGGACTTACAGGGCACTTACAATTTGGTAAGGATACGTGAGGGGGGTGAGTGGAAGACTGCGTTTAACACCCATGACAGCCATTACGAATACATGGTCATGCCGTTTGGCCTGTGCAACGCGCCAGCAGTCTTTGAGGACTTTGTCAATGAGATTTTCCAGGACATTCTTAACAAATTTCTCATCGTTTACTTAGATGACATCCTAATCTTTTCTAAATCCGTCCAAGAGCACATTAAACACATTCAGCAGGTACTGTTAAGCCTCCGGGAGAACCATCTCTTTGCGAAATTGGAGAAGTGCCAATTCCATCTGACGTCCGTGGCATTCCTGGGATACATTATCTCTGACTCTGGGTTCACTATGGATCCAGCAAAACTAAAGGCCATTCTGGACTGGCCCCGTACGACCACCCTTAGAGCCGTGCAACTTTTTTAGGTTTCGCAAACTACTACCGCCACTTCATTCGCAATTTTTCCTCCATGGTATCTCCCATCACTGCTCTAACAAAAAAAGGTGCAGATCCCTCATCGTGGCCCGGAACCGCCATTCAAGCATTCAATCTTCTCAAGAAGGCTTTCGTGTCCGCCCCTATCCTCACCCACCCAGATCCTAAACTCTCGTTTACCCTGGAAGTGGATGCCTCTGACGTCAGGGCTGGCACCATTTTGTCCCAAAGGACTTCACCCTTAGCCAGATTACACCCTTGTGCCTTCTTTTCAAATACATTTTCTTCCGCAGAACGGAATTATGATGTCGGAAACCGGGAACTCTAGGCAATCAAGTTGGCATTAGAGGAATGGAGACACCTCTTAGAAGGCACGGAATCCCCCATAACCATCCTCACTGACCATAAAAATCTGCTCTACTTAGAAGGGGCACGTCAACTGAGTGCCCGACAAGCCCGCTGCGCGTTATTCTTCTCCCGGTTCAATTATTTCATCTCCTTCGTTCCAGGCTCCAAAAACCTGAAGGCAGATGCCTTGTCACGACAGTTCCTTGCAGAGGATAGGTCTGAAGAGCTGCTTGAGACGATAATTCCTTCCAAATTTATCGTATCCGCCAACTCCTTTGATGTCATGGACAAGATCCGATCCGAGCAATCACAGGCTCCTATGGGTCTCAAGGTCCCGGAGGGAAGACTCTACACCGCACCGCAACATCGCAAGAGAGTCCTCGAGTGGTGCCATTCCTCTAAATCGGCAGGACACCCAGGGATGCGGAAAACTAACGACCTCATCCAAAGAACCTTCTGGTGGCCAGGGATGTCTAAAGATGTGGAGGAGTTTGTGAAGGCGTGTGGCACATGTGCTCGCAACAAAGTACCCCGGGTTAAACCTGCACGTCGTCTTCTTCCATTACCCATCCCAGATCGGCCTTGGAACCATATTTCTATGGATTTTATCGTGAATCTACCAACTTCCAAAGGGATGAAAACTATTCTTGTTGTCATTGATCGCTTTTCCAAGCAGACTCGCCTTGTTCCCTTGAGGGGTCTTCCGAATTCCCCCAGGCTCGCAGATGTTTTCATCCAGGAAATCTTTCGTCTCCATGGAGTGCCGTCGACCATCGTCTCGGACAGGGAGTCCCAATTCATTTCAAAATTTTGGCGAGCCTTTTCACTAAAAATGGGCATTTCATTACAATTCTCCTCAGGATACCACCCACCGACCAATAGGCAGACGGAGAGAGCCAATCAAAACCTGGAACAATACCTTCGATGTTTCGTAACCGATACACAGGACGATTGTGTGGATCTGCTACTTTGGGCCGAGTTTGCCCTAACTCCCTACGTAATGACTCCACTCAAGAATCACCCTTTTTTGTAAATTTCGGGTTTCACCCATCCCGCTTACCCTCCTCTCCCTTATCCTCTGGGGTACTAGCGGTTGACAAACGCATCACCTGCCTAAAAAACCTATGGAGGAAGATTCATGAGAACCTAAAAGTGGCCACTGGAAGACAGAAATTCTAGGCAGACCGTCATCAATGCCAAATTCCGGAATTCTCCCCTGGAGACAGGGTGTGGCTTTCATAAAAGAATATACGACTAAAAGTCCCCACTATGAAGCTGGCACCCAGATTCCTTGGTCCCTTTTCCGTGGTTAGGAGGATCAATCCGGTGGCCTATCGCCTGCGTCTTCCACCCTCAATGAGGATTCCCCCGGTCTTTCATGTATCCTTGCTAAAACCAGCATTTCAGAGTCCTCGTTTTTCCAAGACGACTTCTCCTCCACTCCCTCTTCTGATCCAAGGTCAACAGGAGTACGAGGTCATGTCTATCCTGGATTCTAGGATCTCCAGAGGAGGAGTACAGTACCTGGTCCATTGGAGGGGGTTCGGACCTGAGGAACGCTCATGGGTTCCCCACCGAGATCTTTACGCCCCTTGACTCGTCCAAGCATTCCATCGTAGGAATCCCTCCAAACCGTGCCATGGACACCCGGAGGTTGTCCCTGAAGGGGGGAGTACTGTAACAACCTAGGAGTCATGCCACCCTCGGCATGCTCTTCACTCACCCACAGCTCCGCCGGGTCCTCCCATGCCACGCAAGCAGCCTCCCTCCAGGATGCCGATTGCCGCCCCACTTGGGCGCGCGCGCATGCCGGTGTTCCTCTTCTAGTGCCAGTCCTGTGGGCATGCCCGGTCACGCGCCCACAAGCACAGCCACACGGAGGCGCGGCCACATGGAGGCGCACCAGCCTCTTAAAGGCACAATACCCAAAACTATTGCTGCAATCAAGTGCAGCCTTACTACTGGGCTCTATAGCTCCTCCCCCTGGAGCCCTTCTGGACCTATCCCTGTCGCAGCCTGGACAATCCACACACCCCTACCTTGCTACCCTGCCATTGGATCCTCTCTCCTACATATACCCTGCGGTGTCACTAACTCGTCGGCTGAGCATAGAACCAGTTGTTCTCATCACTCTCTGCCTCCCTAGTCTTGTCTTGTCTTGTCTTGAAGTCTTCCTCGTGTACCGAACCGGCTTCCTCTTCAACCCTCCGCACCTTTGGCATCCCGAACTTGGCATACGGCAATACGACTCTCCGCACTTCTGGCATCCCAAACTTGGCATACGGCAATACGACTCTCCACACCTCTGGCATCCCGAACTCGGCATACGGTAAAACGATTACGTCTCTCTCTCTAACCCCGGACATGGCTAACAGTACCCACTACTATCCGTACCTCTCCTGCCCCAGCCCGGACATCCAGACCATTCTACTCTCAAGACGTGCCCTCGTGGCTGTGGGTAGCGTTATATCCTTTCCCACCTCAGCACCGTGGTCCCGCTTCGTTTGTGGTGAGCACTACCTGACAAACACCTCCTCCTCTATCGATCTCTCTGTGTGGGTACCCCAGGGCTCTGTCCTGGTACCTCTTATCTTTTCTCTGTACACACTTTCTCTAGGCAACCTAATCACATCTCTTGGGTTTAAATATTACCTCTATGCTGACGACACACAAATTTACCTTTCAACCCCTGACCTTACACCTGCTATACCGACCAAAGTTTCTGAATGTCTCTCTGGGATATCATCCTGGATAGCCCTCCGCTGACTTAAACTTAACATGGCAAAAACAGAGCTCCTTATACTTCCTCCAAAACCTGGCCCTACTACCTCCTTCCACATTACTGTTTGAATTACCATCATTCTTCCAGTAGCCCAAGCATGCTGCCTAGGGGTCACACTCGACTCCTCTCTCATATTCGCCTCTCACATTCAAAACGTATCTAAAATCTGTTGCTTTTCCCTCAGCAATATAAAAAAGATATGCCCTTTTCTCTTTTACTCGACTGCTAAAACTTTGACTCAGGCCCTCATTCTCTCCAGTTCGATTACTGTAACCTCCTGCTGTCTGTCCTTCCTGCCTCTCACCTGTCTCCCCTACAATCTATCCTAAACACTGCTGCCGGAATCACGCTACTCTTTCCTACAGTAAATCTGTCTCAGCGTCTACGCTGCTGAAATCACTCTCCTGGCTTCCTATCAAATCTTGCATCTCACACTCAATTCTCCTCATCACTTTTAAAGCTTTATACTCTTCTGTTCCTACTTACATCTCTGCCCTAATTTCTCATTATGCACCATCCCAACTATTGCGTTCTGCTCAAGGATGTCTTCTCTCTACCCCCTTTGTATGTAAATCCCTCTCCTGCCTTAAACCTTTCTCACTGACTGCCCCGCACCTCTGAAATGCCCTTCCCCTCAATTCCTGACTAGCACCCTCTCTATCCACCTTTAAGACCCACTTAAGACACACTTGCTTAAAGAAGCATATGAGTAGCACCGTGGC
Organism: Ascaphus truei; assembly: GCF_040206685.1. Lineage (NCBI taxonomy): Eukaryota > Metazoa > Chordata > Amphibia > Anura > Ascaphidae > Ascaphus > Ascaphus truei. The sequence continues at coordinate 211,790,089 of NC_134486.1, read as the reverse complement.
TAATACTATACACGATACATAAAGCTTGGCCCCCTGCAGACGCACTTACCTGAATGCCCTCCTAGTGTCTTTGTATGTTCTCCCCACCAATTAGATTGTAAGGGACGCCTCTTCCGAAATTTTACTTTTATGACTGAAGCACTTATTCCCTTTATCTGTTATTTGTATTATTTTTTTATTTATATGATTGTTACGTGTATTACTACTGTGAAGCGCTATGTACACTAATGGCGCTAAATAAATAAAGACATACATACATACTGTACATACATACACAAGCAGTGCATGTTTAAGGTACATGTTACGATTACTGGATACAGATGACTTGCTTCACGAAGGAAAAATCTGCATGCACAGCCTCTGGTCTGGTCAGAAGCCTTTCTCATCTGTTGTAGCATGAAACATCCAAGTATACTATGTAGCAAAGTCTGTGACATAGTACCCACAGGATTATGTTAAAGACTCATTGGAACAAGCTCTCCTTATCCACAATATCAAAGAAAATCCTACGTTTCGTAGATTACTCTACTTCATCAGGGATCATCGGCCCTGATGAAGTAGAGTAATCTACGAAACATGTATGCATCTAGATTTTTCCCTCATGAAGAAAGTCATCTGTATCCAGGAGTGGTAACATGTTCCCTCAACATGCCCTGCTTATTTGAATAACCTTCTTGTACATGCATTTCTTACACTCTATATTGTCTTAATATATTTACTCATTTACCCTATGAGAGTTGTGCGCTTTGTTTTCTTCTGTTTTGCATGATTCCTGTGTGATGTTGAGCCATCCACACTAACAGACTGCAGACCCTCTACAAATGAGTAAAGGTTTTGTATATAATTTATTATACAGTAGAGGCAACTCTTATTCGAACAAAAACCAGTGGCAATTCCCCAAAAAACCCAGGAAACACCCAGGTGCATTCTGAATACATGCCTTAAACTTTCCTTAAACTAGCCCCAGCATTTCTGCATTGATTAATGGCCTATCAGATTAACAGCGGGGGTCCCTGGCAGTCCCATTCAAACTGAATTGGAATGCCAGGGATCCCTGCTGTGTTAATCCTATGGGTCGTTAGTCAATGCAGAAATGCCTTAAACGTGCCTCAAACTAGCCCAGAACATACCCAGCACATACCCAGCACATACCCAGAATGTAACCCGGCTAGTTTACGGCAAATGTTAGAATAAACGTTGCCTCTACTGTAGTTCACTTATTTCACTATATAAGAAAACAATTTTGTTTCTTTTAAAAAACACCCAGTGCCCTTTTTATTTATCATGTATTATTGGTATAATATATATTTTAGGATTGCATCATATTTATTACATTTATCACAAAATCACAGTTTAGCGCACAGTTTTTTTTAAATTCACATAGTATGTAGTAGTATTCATATTGTATTTCTCATGATGTCATGTGTCGATGTAAAACATTATTGATATGTAGCATATACAGCTGCTGCTGATCAAAGTTAAACACTCACATACTGTATAAATAAAGATTATAATGATTTATATATTGTTTTATATGCAGATTACAGATAATGTTACGTTAACATAATTTACATTCTTAACAACTGTCTTTTTGTAATTTACATAGTGGCCCATGCGTCCCCCGTCAGAACACAGGTGCCAGCATCTGCATCCCAGATGCCATTAATGGAAGGTGAGGTCATCAATTTTAAACTGTCTTGTGTGTGAATTTATATGCCACAACTACAGATTCATATGACCACATGTGACTCACATTGGCCGAGTTAACTATTAAAAATGTGGCCACCTGATTTTCTAGTCACATACAAATGTAATTATTGAGTTGTTAAATCCACAGCATTAATTATGAGATGACACAAATATTCTATGTTATGATGCATGACCTACTCAGTAGGAACCGTTTCAATGGGCTAAAATGTCATACAATTTTTTAATCCGACATTACATTCATTATGAGTGTGATGTAATAATTGAATGTGTTACTGTCAAGTAAAGGGGGTGGCTGGCCCGGTAATAAAGGGGTTACACCCCAGCTGGCCACCCCCACCATCATATGGGAGGTAAGTTGTTAACTGTTATAATGTTTATTTGTATTTTTATTCCCCTGCCTCAGTGCAAAATGTGTTTCCCCCTGGTTACATGTATTTCTCCCCTTACAGTGTATGCACCAAACACATACACTGGGATCAGGTCGGGCGGAAAAGGTGAATTGTATTTACATGTTTATGGCCCTTTGTTCCCCTTCCCGCCTTTTTAATACCCGTTTGCAGCCCGTCCCATAGGTCGCCATTGGAGCTCCATGCAAGTCTATGGAGATTTCAAGGGTTTTGGCCTGATATCAAAGAAGACCAGCAGATGGCGCGCGAAAGGATGAGCGGAATTTCTCCATTGAAATGAATGGCGTAATATTTTTCAATTGGGATTCCTCGAGTCCGCTCTCCAAGAACCAGTTGGATGCCAGCCAAACCGCAATCTCCGAAAGTTGATACAATTTCAACGAAAGAGCCTTTGAACACTAAAGTGCCGTGGGAACTTGGTCACGGCTAAGTTCATTCATATTAAAATCGTAACTCCAGTCCTAGGGCACGTATCGGTCCAATTCTTTTTGTCCCTAGCTCAGGGGACCCCCCTTACTCGACCCCAACAGGGTCCGACGGGCAATGGCCACGGGAAAGGGTCGCGGACGCCATGAGGGTCGCCTCATTTACCGAAATGGCGGCGAAAATCAGCTTGGCTTTAAAAGCACCAAGTGTGAAAGTGTGTAACGCTTGTATGCCCGCAGACCTGGCCAGTCCCCAGTACTGAGGTGGATAAGAGTATAACACGCACCCACAGCAGTGAGGGCATGCCTGGAGTGTGGTAGTAATGTTGCCGGGCCTGGTGAGTAAGGGTTAACGTAATACTTGCTGAGTCCGGGGTGCCAGAGGTCGGAGAGTAATGTCCAAGTGCCAGAGTTCAGGGGTTGGAGAGAGCAGCGTCGTGATGTCCGAAAGCCAGGGTTCAAGGGCAGGAGAAAGCAGCATAGTCAAGTCTAAAGCAGAGTTCAAGTTCAAGCCAAAGGAATCCAAAAAGGGTAAGGGACAGGAACCAGGGCTGAAACAGACAAGGGAGCTAGGCATAGACACTGCACACACAGGAGCTACAGGAAAGCTATGCAGAGCAAGGACTGAGAGGACAGAGTGGGGTTATATGGGAAGGAGGGCCAATAGGGATGAAGGGAGGAGCATAGGTTTGAGTGGGTACTTGCAGGGATAGGTCAGTGAGAGCAGGGGAGGAAACAGGGAGGTAATCAAGAGTTATAGCCTGCAGCCGACGGGGGGCAGAGCCAGAGGATGGGGCGGCAGGTAACTAGAGCGGGTGCGCGCGCCTTCTGTAACCCTTTTATGCGCGCCCACCGTGCGTGCACCAGAACGTGGGGGAAGACCAGCGGAGGAGGCGCAAGGCACAAGAGACAGAGGGGAAGGAGGAATGGAGGAACCAGGTAGGGAACGGACAGGGATGACAGAGGCACGCCGAGGAGCGCGTGACCCACGATAGGGAACCCGCAATCGTGAACGCGCGCACTTGGTAAAGGGACCGCGCGCGCAGAGTGTGAACCTAGGCGTGCGGACCATCTCGTCGAGGAACGGCTCAGGGAGGGAGGTAGAGATTGGGGACGTAGGGGAGCGGAGGGACTAGGCACTGTGGAACCTGGGGTGAAGGGGACACTCTGGGAACCGCGAGTCCCCCAATCCGTTACAGTATCCCCCTCTTGAGAATCAGACTCCGGACAATCTTCCCAAGGTCTATGAGGGAACTTCCGACGGAACTGTCTGAGGAGTGCTGTGGCATGGATATGATGGGATGGTATCCAGGAACGTTCCTCCGGGCCATATCCTTTCCAGTGTACGAGAATTGAGTATGGACTGGACTTCGAATTCTTGTTGTCCTTGTATGACGACCGGTTTGGTCTCTGAGGGCGATCCGGAAAATGAGCATTTTGGATCAGGGGTTTAAGGAGCGACACGTGGAAAACAGAAGGGATTTTCATAGTAGGGGGAAGTGCAAGTCGGTAAGCAAACGGGTTGATCCTTTCAAGGACCTTGAAAGGACCCAAGAATCTCGGGGCCAGTTTCTGGGAAGGAGTCCTGAGCTTGATATTCTTGGAAGATAGCCAAACTCTGTCTCCAGGTTTGAATGCTGGACCCACTTGACATCGCCGTTCAGCTTGCGTTTTCTGTCTTTGAACGGAAACTTGCAAAGCTTTTAAGATCTTTTTCCAAGAATTTTGAAGACTGGAAATGTGAGAATCTGCTGCGGGAACCCCAGAGGGGAGGGAGGAGAGGGGAAGACTTCTGGGATGGAATCCATAGTTAATGAAAAAAGGCGACTCTTGCGTGGATTCGTTTTTTAATAAGTTAATGGCAAACTCAGCCCAGGGTAACAGGTCCACCGAATTGTCCTGCGATTCAGACATGAAGCATCTGAGATACTGTTCCAGCGCCTGATTCATTCTCTCCATCTGCCCGTTGGTTTGTGGGTGATAACCCAAGGAAAATAGAAGGGAAATGCCAAGTCTCTGAGAAAAAGCTCGCTAAAATTTAGAAATGAATTTAGAACCTCTGTCCGAAACAATCGAAATAGGAACAATGTGTAATCTGAAAATTTCCTTAGAAAAAACGTCGGCCAAGGTGGCTGAATTGAGGAGAACCTTGAGGGGTATAAAGTGTGTATGCTTGGAAAACCTGTCTACTACGACAAGGATCGTATTCATCCCTTTAGAATTGGGAAGTTCCACAATAAAGTCCATGAAGATGTGTTTCCAAGGTTGTTCCGAAATAGGAAGAGGCACGAGGAGACCAGAAGGTTTGTGTCAGGCGGATTTGCTCTGGGCACAGACTGGACAATCTCTGGTGAAGTCAAAAATCTCCCTGTTCATCTTAGGCCACCAAAAGTTCCGTTTGATAAGGTCTACCATCCTCTTGATGCCTGGATGACCAGCAGATCTAGACGAATGTCACCACAGAAGAATTTTGTGGCGAAAACGCGGGGCAGCATACAACCGTCCTTCTGGCACCTTAAATTTCCTAGGAATATGAGCCTGGGCTTTATTGATTTCATCCAAGACATCAAAGTTGTTGGTGGAAATAATACACTTAGCGGGAAGAATCGTCTCCGAAGATTCATTAGATTCGTTCTCCGTGGAGAACTGACGAGACAGGGCATCGGCCTTGATATTCTTGGTGCCAGGAATATAAGAAATTGTGTAATTGAACCGCGAAAAGAACAAAGCCCAACGAGCTTGACGAGATCCCAACCGACGAGCTCCCTCAATGTACAATAAGTTTTTGTGGTCAGTGAGGATGGCTACTGGCACCTTGGTACCCTCGAGGAGATGTCTCCATTCTTGGAAAGCCAACGTGATGGCCAGAAGCTCACGATTCCTGACATCATAATTTCTCTTGGCCGAAGAGAACTTCCTGGAAAAGAATCCACAAGGATAGAGTTTTTCCTGTGGGGAAGATCTCTGAGAAAGCACTGCGCCGGCTCCCACATCTGAGGCGTCTACTATTTGAGTAAAAGGAAGGGAAGTATCCAGATGCCGAAGGATGGGGGCAGACACGAAGGCTCTCTTGAGAAAGTCGAAGGCTTCAATGGCCTCGGGGGACCAAACAGTCGGATCAGCACCTTTCTTGGTCAAGGCAGTGATAGGTAGAGCAATAGTGGAGAAATTACGGATGAATTTCCGGTAGTAATTAGCGAAGCCAAATGAAGCGCTGCACGGCTTTGAGGAAGTTTGGCAACGGCCAGTCGAGTACAGACTTCAATTTGTCAGGGTCCATGGTGAAGCCTTTGTCAGAGATTATATAGCATAAGAAGGCTGTGGAAGATTGATGGAACAGACATTTCTCCATTTTCGCGTAGAGGTGATTAGCACGAAGCCGAGAGAGTACCAGCTTGGTATGGCGAATGTGCTCCTCCAAGCTTTTGGAGAAAATGAGGATGTTATCCAAATATACGATGACGAATGTTCCCAAAATGTCCCGGAAGATATCGTTCATGAACTCTTGGAAAACAGCAGTGGCATTGCATAGGCTGAACGGCATCACTAAATACTCATAATGTCCCAAACGGGTGTTAAACGCGGTTTTCAATTTGTCCCCGTCCTTTATACGAATAAGATTGAAGGCTCCTCTTAAATCGAGTTTGGAGAATATAGAGGCACCTTGTAGACGGTCGAAGAGTTCTGAAATTAAAGGAAGGGGGGCACGTTTTTTTACCGTAATATTGTTAAGCCCACGAAAGTCGATACAGGGTCTTAAGGAGCCATCCTTCTTTTTCAAGAAGAAGAAGCCTGCCCCGGCGGGGGAGGTGGAGTTCTGGATGAACCCCTTCTTAAGATTCTCCTGGATGTATGACGTCATCGCTTCCGTCTCGGGCACAGATAAGGGATAAGACTTGGACTTGGGGAGTATGGTTCCAGGAATCAAATCAATGGGACAGTCATAAAAGCGATGAGGGGGTAACACCTCAGCCTGGGTTTTATTGAAGACATCTAAGTATTCATGGTATACCTTCGGCAAAGCAGAGTGGGAAGATGAGGTGGTGTCGAGGCCAGCGAGCACAGCAACAGAAGGAGAAACTGTCTTCTCTGCAGTATCAGCCCATTGGATCGGCAAAACATTGGTCCAATCAATAAGCGGGTTGTGCAGCTGAAGCCATGGCAATCCCAGAATAACCTGGACAGTAGGGGAGTGGAAAACATTGAAGACCATCACCTCGGTATGACCATCCGCGGTGGTCAGGGTAAGTGGAATAGACTCCCAAATGATGAAGGCTGGTTGGGGCGGTCGACCGTCAATAGCCTTCAGGCCAGTGGGCAACTTTTTCTTGACTAACGGATTTTGTTTGCTGCAAGCGAAGGCGTGATCAAGAAAGTTGCCACCAGACACGGAATCAATGAAGGCTTCAACCTCTACTTGAAGATCCGGACCCACGAGAGTTATGGGGAGGAATATTTTCTTCGGTAGTTCCTTAGGGAGACAGGGGCAAGGAGAAATAGTACCCAGTAGAAACCCCTCTACCTTTACTGGGCGTTCCCGTTTTCCGGTTTTAAGCAGCAGTAACGAAGGTGGTGTTCTGGGGAACCGCAGTAGAATAAGAGACCCTCCTCCCGGCGTCGCACTTTCTCAGCGGCCCAAAGCTATTGAATACCGATTTGCATCGGTTCCGGGGCGTCCAACGCAGGGAAGGCCAATGGAGGAGACCTAGGAGAAACAGGTAAGGACGAAAGAGAATGATAACGGTTGCGCTCGTGGCGTCGGTCCTGCGTACGCTGATCCATCCGGATACTGAGGGCAATGAGTTCCTCGAGGGATGAAGGCCGTGCATGAGCTGCAAGGTCATCTTTGAGAGATTCGGACAAACCGTGCCAGTATGCCGCAGCGAGAGCTTCATCGTTCCACTGGGTTTCTGCAGCGATGGTGCGGAACTCCACCGCGTATCTTGCAGCTGACCTACGAGCCTGAGAGAGATGAAACAAGGAAAAAGCGTCAGTCTCCCTACGCGCTGGTGTGTCAAAAACCTGTTGGAACTCATGCCGGAATTTGGAGTAATCTTGGGATATATCTGGTCTGTGTTCCAAGAGGGGAGAAGCCCAAGCGAGAGCGTCGCCAGTGAGTAGGGCATAGACATAGGCCACCTTAGTACGACCAGTTGGGAAGTGGGATGGGGACATTTCGAATTGGCTGTCACACTGATTCAGGAACCTTTGGCAAGCGAGGGGATCCCCGTCGTACCGGTTGGGTGATGGAATATGTGGCCACGGATTACTTATAGGCACTGGGAATGGAGTAGATGGTGCCACATGAGCTTCCCGGAGCAACAAATTAGAGAGTCTCTGTGTGACATTAGTTAGTTGGTCGCTTAGGAATTGCCAATGTTCCATGGAGATACCTTGGCCCACCTCAGGGGGGTCTGCATTTGTTGAGCTCTGCATAATGTAATGCCTGTATGCCCGCAGACCTGGCCAGTCCCCAGTACTGAGGTGGGTAAGGGTATAACACGCACCCACAGCAGTGAGGCCATGCCTAATGTCCAAGTGCCAGAGTTCAGGGGTTGGAGAGAGCAGCGTCGTGATGTCTGAAAGCCAGGGTTCAAGGGCAGGAGAAAGCAGCGTAGTCAAGTCCAAAGCAGAGTTCAAGTTCAAGCCAAAGGAATCCAAACAGGGGCAGGGACAGGAACCAGTGCTGAAACAGACAAGGGAGCTAGGCATAGACACTGCACACACAGGAGCTACAGGAAAACTATGCAGAGCAAGGACTGAGAGGACAGAGTGGGGTTATATGGGAAGGAGGGCCAATAGGGATGAGCATAGGTTTGAGTGGGTACTTTCAGGGATAAGTGAGTGAGAGCAGGGGAGGAAACAGGGAGGCAATCAAGAGTTATAGCCTGCAACCGACGGGGGGCGGAGCCAGAGCGTGGGGGCGGCAGGTAACTAGAGCGGGTGCGCGTGCCTTCTGTAACCCACCATAGCATGAGGGAAGACCAGCGGAAGAGGCGCAAGGCACAGGAGACAGAGGGGAAGGAGGAACGGAGGAACCAGGTAGAGAATGGACAGGGATGACAGAGACAGATGACAGAGGCACGGCGAGGAGCGTGTGACCCATGATAGGGAACCCGCGATCGTGAACGCGCGCTTGGTGAGGTTACCGCGCGCGTGCGCAGAGTATGAGCCTGGGCGTGCGGACCGTGCCGTGGAGGAACGTCTCAGGGAGGGAGGTAGAGATTGGGGACGTAGGGGAGCGGAGGGACTAGGCACTGTGGAACCTGGGGTGACAGGGACACGCTGGGAACCGCGAGTTCCCCGATCCGTTACAAAGTGGTAAAACGTAAAACCCAGATCTCCGGTTCGGTAAGAACTAGAGGGCTCGGATTTGGACACCATGCAGTCACCGCTCCAGAATGATTGCATGGCAATTTCCAGCCCTCTCCGATCAACCAAACGGAGTATGGGTAACTGTTTAAAATGTGGTTCTGCCATTGACTCCAATGGCGGCGAAATGCAATATGTTTAACATATGGTGTTAAAGTGATATATTGTTATCTCCGGTTCAGTTGGTCTCAGCAAGCTGAAAATTGGCCACCATGTAGAATCCCCTCCGGCATGAGGGTATGGCAATTTGTAGCCCGCTCGGCACAACCAAACTGATTATTTTTATGTATATTAAATATTGTGAACTCACTGTATTTTATGCCTAGTGTAAAGCCCGCAAAAACTACTGGCCCATACAGTATGTTAATGGTCAAGGGGCCACAGTATGTCTGCACAAAGGCCACAGATCAAAGGCTCATCCCCCCGGTTTGTATATACAGGGTGGAGGGAACCCAGGGCATGGCCTTTCACATGAAGTGCCATAATTTACACCTTTGGTCAGGTTTCCCCGGCCCAGATCCACATCTGGCAGACTTAGCGACGCCAGCTCTTTTGAGTGGGGTTAGGAAAATGGTAGTCTGACTAAGGGAGGAAATCTCTGGACAATAGAACACCAGACACTGTGCATTGAGTTTTTAATATGAAACACCTAATTTGATACAGTATTGGAACATCTTCAGTACCAATGTCAATTCACAATGGACCACTGTGGTATTTTTTAAACACCTGCATGTCGAAACATTACTGAAGCACATGTACACTGGCGACACGTTTTATTCTTAGTTGGCTAGTTCCGCAAGCCGGGAGATTTCCCGCCTTGCTAGCCAAATCCCCTCGGCGTGCTGCGCGTCACCGATGCGCGGTCACGCTTCATCGGGTGCCTGCGCCCCATGCACGCGTGCCCAGGGCTCCCCGAGGGAGCCCTGGTGTCCCGCGATGTGGGGGACGGCGGTGGGGGGTTCCGGGGGACCCGGCGGACCCGGAGAGTGGAGGGGGAAGCCCCGATCAGAGCACCGCTCCTCCGATGCTTCGGCGCGCGCACGGGACACCCCGGCGCACGCCCGGTTACTGTCGCGGCCGAGACCGGGCAAAGGTAAGAATAAACTCGGCCGCGACAGTACAGTACTGTAGTGTACACATTAGAATTCATTGCAATTCATGAATATCAGCCACCTGGCAGATACGCGAAGAATTGCACCCAATTAAATCCAAACCATTATCATTAAACAGATCAACCGCGGGTGACGGGCGGCATGAATACTGCATGAATGTGGCATGAACGCGGTCAGGCGCGTGGCATTCTGAAAAGCCACCGCAAAATAACCGAGAAGTGTTAAAATAAAAGCGGCCGCGGTTGTATTAGAATGTTCAATTGTTCACATTGCAAGTTTATCTAATCATATGTTTACCTTCAGCGTTAACCTTTAAAATAATAGATGCATAATATTACAGTGCACGTCTGCTTAAATACGCATATTTTTTGGGGGGGCTAACATTTTATGAATATGTTATTTATTTTTCAGATATCTAATTGGAGATCGATTTTCCTAACATATGATTTGCCATGTCTAAAAGAACAACTTGAAACAAAACACTCTAGACGCGCCCTCGCGGTTCTGGTTGGCATTCTATACAATTTTCTACCTCAGCACCGCGGTCGCGCCTTTTTTGTGGTGAGGTGCGCGTTACAGTATTCTCGGCCAAACAAATTTTCACCCCGCTGAGGTAGGAACAGTGCTGAGCACGCATACCAACGCCCTGTCCAGTCTTGAAGATAAATGAGAGTCTAATGACCAAGGCTTGAGGGTCCTCCAAGAGGATTTAAGGACTTTATCCCGCCACCTTCAAGGTTCTCGCCCGGATCCCATCCCTCCAGTCACTAGTACTCCACCCATGCCTGCCTATCTGTCCGAACCCCGACTTCCCACGCCCAATCGGTATGGGGGAAATCCTCACGAGAGTCGGGGCTTCCTTAATCAATGTTTCATTCAGTTTGAGATGAACCCTTCCCGTTCTTCTGCTCCCCGTTCCAAGGTAGCCTACATAATCTCTCTCCTCATTGATGATGTGCTTGCCTGGGCCTCCCCAATCTGGGAGAGAAGATCCGACCTCACCCAGAGTATTGGAGCTTTTACCAAGGAATTCCGCAGGGTGTTCGATACACCAGGTCGAAAAGTATCCACAGCTTCTGCTCTCTTCTTTATTTCTCAGGGTAACCGCTCTGTTGCTCGCTACGCACTCAAGTTTAGGACTATTGCCGCGGAGACCGATTGGAACCAAGAATCTTTGTCTGCAGCCTTCTGGCAGGGACTGTCTGAGACTGTAAAAGATGAACTGGCTACCCATGACCAGCCTACTGACCTGGAGGACCTCATTGCGATCCGCATCAAGGTGGCTCACTGTCTCCAGGAAAGAAGGACCGAGAGAAGACTTCATCGTCAACAACCTCCAGGTTTAACCCGAATCAGGTCGATCAGTTTGATTTTCCTGTCCCAGACTCTTCTGAACTTATGCAATTGGGAGTCACTTCACTCTCGCGCCGTGAGAGGCAACGCCGCATAGATGATGGACTGTGTCTGTATTGTTGGGGTCCTGGACATTTCTCTTCCTCTTGCCCCAACAAGGTTCCCATCAGGCCCAGGGGAGTCTCATTGGGAATTATTTATTTTTCCCCTATAACTATTTCTAATCCCACTAAGATCCTTGTACCCATCTCCTTGTCTGGTAAGGGATTCTCGGTTTCTACTTTGGCCTTTCTTGATTCTTGTGCAGGGAGTACTGCTGCGGCACAGTTTATTCGAGCATTTGCCCGTTCTGTGCCGCAGCAGTAGCCTGGCGCGCGCCCGAGAGTGACGGGCGCACGCCGAAGCAGCGGAAGAGCGCCCTCCGATCGGGGCGCTCTCCCTACCGCTGCCGGGTCCGCCGGGTCCCCCGGAACCCCCTGCCGCTGTCCCGCGATCGCGGGACACCAGGGCTCCCTCGGGGAGCCCCTGGACGCGCGTGCAGGGGGCGCACGCTCCCGATGACGCGTGACCGCGCGTCTATGACGCGCGGCACGACGAGGGGCGGCCACTAGCAAGCCGGGAGATTTCCCGGCTTGCGGTACCGACCACACTTCAATAAAGTGTGTCGGTAGTGTAACTTTATTAATCAGAGCTTCGCAGGGCACCACAAGATTCCTTTTGTGTGCAAGAAAAACCCCATCGCTTTAGAAGCCATTGATGGTAGACCACTTCAGCCTGCAATAATTTCCTTGGAAACCCAGGTTATTCAGTTAAGGTCTGTAAATAATCATGTAGAAGATATTTCTTTGAACGCTATTCATACTCCCTCTATTGCAGTAATCTTAGGCCTACCCTGGCTACAGATTCATAATCCGTGAATTGACTGGTTGAGCAAAAAACCTATTCAGTGGAGTCCACACTGTATTCAGAACTGTCTGGTGGGTTCGAGCAGCGTTTGTGCAACCACCGTATCTGAAGAGAAGGAAAGGGTACAGCTGCCTTAAGGAATACTTCGACTTCAAGGATGTCTTTGTCAAAGTCAAGACCGAAATTCTTCCTCCTCATTGCCCCTACGATTGCCCCATCGAATTACTTCCAGGTATGACACCGCCAAGAGGGGCCTCTTATCCCTAGTCTATGCTAGAGACTAAAGCCATGAAAGAATACATTGCTGAAAATCTGTTAAGGGGCTTCATTTGCAAATCTACCTCTCCCGCTGGGGCCGGGTTTTTCTTTGTTAAGAAAAAGGATGGGTCCTTGCGGCCATGCATAGATTATTGAGGACTCAACAAAATCACGATTAAAAAACGCTATCTGCTTCCTCTCATTTCCGAACTTATCGATCGTCTTCAAGGATCTAAAATCTTCTCCAAATTGAATCTATGAGGTGCATACAACCATATCAGAATCCATCAAGGCGACGACTGCAAGACCGCTTTCAATACCCGGGATGGACAATATGAGTATTTGGTCATGCCTTTCGGTCTCTGCAATGCAAAAAACTTCAAAATAGGAGCGCATGAAAGGAAACCAAGAAAAACCCAAATTAATACATATACTTTATATCATAAAAAGAAAATTCTTCATATAAACACACATATATAGAAACATAAAAATTCAAAACTGTCTAAAATGACACATAGATAATACATATAGAGCCTAAGCAATGTGGAGTAAAGGGGTGTAAAACCCAAAATCACATAAGTCCTAGTTGTAACAGGAGGGGAGAAGGTGCTGGGAATGCTAGATGGAAAAAACACAGACCTTAGGCACTCTAACTCTCCTGTGTACTCCTCGTGGTATAGCTGAGCTCTGGCAACAACACAATCGAGGGTAAAGGGGTCTTTGCAATGCCCCCGCTGTCTTCCAGGATTTTGTCAATGAAATATTCATAGATCTTCTCAAATCCTTTGTAAAAGTGTTCTGTACATGGATGACATTCTCATTTTTTCTAAGACTCTTTAGGAACATGTAGGACATAGCAAACAAGTGCTACTCCTGTTACATGAAAAACATTTGTTCACTAAACTTGAAAAATGTCACATCCTCCAGTCTTCGACCACTTTCTTAGGATACATCATTTCGGACTCTGGCCTCACGATGGATCCTGCCAAAGTCAAAGCGGTCCTAGATTGGCCTCAGCCCACCACACTTAAGGCTGTGCAACTTTCCTGGGATTTTACAATTATTATCGCAGGTTTATTCAGAGTTTTTCTTCTTTAGTAGCCCCCCTGATGGCCCTTACTCAGAAAGGAGCAGATCCCTCGTCCTGGTCCTCCACTGTGGTAGAATCTTTTGATCTCTTAAAAAAACGTTCGTATCCGCCCCGGTTCTCGTACATCCTGATCCTACAGAGTGCTTTTCTTGGTAATGTACAGGTTATTAAAAGCTTCAATCAAACTTAGAACTTTGCAACTAATTTTGACAGATTTATTATAAATCATTCTTCCTGGCAATGCACAGGTTATTAAGAATCTATATTAGTGTAGGGACCCTTGAAACGTGGTCTGCCGTGTAGTTGGCTTGAGGGCTTATAACAATTTGGCCAAAATGTTAAACTAAAAGACCATTTTATTTATTAGTTATTTATACATGTATATTTAGGCACTGTACCGTATATAAGTTTTTCTGGATGTGCACTGAGCTTTGTCTGTATTTTATGTTATGTCTCTGGTTTTAAATATATATATTGCCATGCTCAGTAGCACTCCTCTGTGAAACTTATATGCTTATATATATGTTGTGGGTATTTTGGGGGTTCAATATGAGCTTGTAGGTGTTCTGTATGTTTTATAATTCTTGTTCAGCTAGTCTTGGCTGATTGGAGGGTGGCAACCTCCTATCTAATTGAAGCTCACTCCCTCCCACATTTAAATGGTTAAAAGCTCACTCCATGGCATCTCCAACTATCAGGGGAACTTGCCTGCATGCAGTGTGATTGTGACAAATCTATTACAGAGTGCTTTTCCTGGTTATGTACAGGTTAATAAAAGCTTCAATCAGACTTATAACTTTTGCAACTTATATTGACAGATTTATTATAAATCATTCTTCCTGGCAATGCACAGGTTATTAAGAATCTATATTAGTGTAGGGACCCTTGAAACGTGGTCTGCCGTGTAGTTGGCTCAAGGGCTTACAACAATTTGGCCAAAATGTTAAACTAAAATACCATTTTATTTATTAGTTATTTATACATGTATATTTAGGCACTGTACCATATATAAGTTTTTCTGGATGTGCACTGAGCTTTATCTGTGTTTTATGTTATGTCTCTGGTCTTAAATGAACTTTCCAGAAAAGCCTTCATGGAGTCGCCCAGAGGTCGCTCCTAGAGAGGGGGTACTGTGAGGATTCGCCGTTCTGCTGCTCCTGCCCCTGTAACCCTCACCCACCCATTGTACTACCATGGCACCCAAGAGTGGCAACATGGCGCAGTACTTATGCGCGGCTCGCGGGTTCTGCGTGCAGAACCCGCGAGCCACGCGTAAGTACTGCGCCATGTTGCCACTCTTGGGTGCCATGGTAGTCCAATGGGTGGGTGAGGGTTACAGGGGCAGGAGCAGCAGAACGGCAAAGCCTCACATTCCTGGGCATGGGACGCACTCTGTCCCTCCTGTTTTGGCGCGTGGTGCGGTCTCCTTGGTGGTCTGCGGTTCGCACTCCTCGGTCCTGCCCCCGGCCTGACATCACCATTACGCAGCGCGGTCGTGTCCCTTGTTCCGCCTCTACCTCCGTGGGTCCCGTCTCTGGTCTCCGCCCCCGCCGTGACGTTACGGTTACGCAGCACGGTGGCGCCTCTCGCTCAGCTTCCTGTCCCTGCTTCTGGTCGCCTCCCATTGGTGGGAGGTCCTATAACTATGTTCTCAGTACTCCCAGTCATTGCCGAGCATAACCTCTGTTTGTGTGATGCTGCACTCACAGCCTAGTTCCTGCCTGCTTGTACCCTGCTGCCTGACCCTGCCTGGATTCTATCCTGTGATACTCTTCTGCACTGACCTTGGCTTTGGATGACTACTCTACAATCTCCTGCACTGACCCTGGTTTTGGAACCACAACGACACTGCCCTCTCCTGCACCGACCCTGGCTTGGCTCTATGACTTCTCTATGCTTTCCAACCCTAACTCTGGCTATCATCTGCTGCTCTATACTCTAAGACCTGGCAAATACCTCACTTACGCTGTCTTCTGTTACCCTTGTGCGGCCTGCATGACTGTCCTACACTCTATATGTGCCCTCGTGGTTGTGGTTGACATTCTATAAAATTCCCTACCTCAGCCCCGCGGTTGCGCTTCGTTTGTGGTGAGCTGTGCGTTACATAAACACTTACTGGGATGGGGAAACTAAATAAAATGTCCACGGAATGAATTACTTGAAAACAAAGTCTCTAGGCACCCCTGCACGCATGCAAGTGGGTGCGCGATTTGAGCCGTGTGAAAATCCTTGGCTAGGGGCGCAATTTGCACCCCTATATCTCCGCGGGAGGAAATTCTCATTAAGTCCTTACAGGATTCATTCGGGAATCCTTAGCTCAAATGAATTCTGGAAGAGGGGCACGATCCTTGGTTATGATGTAGTTAACCCCTCACACTCCGGAACTGCTGACGCTGTAACTTGGACGGATCTTGGTGAATCTCCAATGAATCTAACTAGGTCTGGGCTGCAGGCATTTTTATAGGGTTTAGGGTCCTTCTGTATCACTTACATATCCAGCCAATCCTCCCATGGGAACAACTTTTCCCACCAATCCCGGACTTATGAGTAGCTCACAAAAAGGGCAGAAGCTGCTTCCCGGTTTGCTACGAGCATGTGCTAACTTGACACCTAAGCTGTTTAGCATACTGGGCCCAACCCTTTACCTGGTGACAGTAAGTCTGGGGTTTGGCTACCAAGTATTGATAGCTCATACTTCGCACCGATCTCTGGTACTTTGCAATATTCCGGCCGCCCTAACACCTAGAGTCTCTGAGGCTTTTCAACTCCGGACTTCTCTAGACACTGGGGTACCAACTCAGCAGGGTGCCCATTGAAGTATGGAGATGAAAAATTCTTCAGCTCATTCATCCTTAACACATTGACATGCTAATGGATTCATTGCCGGACTGGCAGGAAAGTGTTCCTGCTTTTACATTTTAAAACATACCTGAAACACATTTTATTTTTATATATACTTCCTATATCTGTGGGTGACATAAAAAACAACATGTATGTGAATGTTACATTCTCGGCTATCTGTATTCCAAAAATTAGAGTGCTAGCTCCTTCCTAATAAAAGTTAGCTACTTAATTGAATAGGCTCTATGATGTGGTTTGCGGTTTAAGCTATGGCATACAATGTATCACTGCTTGCCGGAATCGGAAACCGCAGAAGCACTCCACCACTTGACCTTAATTGGTTAACGAGACCGCAGGATACATTGTTTCATTCTGCCACTTCAACTAGACTGCAAACAACTTATCCACTTGAGTTTGTGGTTAAGACTTCCCCGGTGGGTTTTGTGGTTTAGGAAGTGATACAGAGCTTCAATGGAATCACTTACCACAGACGCACTTATTCAATTAATGCTTGACACAGTGCTAGAAGCTCCCCCTTGTGTTGCGAATACAGTTTGCACATTTAACATACATTCATAGCACTGCAGCAAGTTTCTGAGCTGCAAATCAGGGACATTACAGGGGATGTATAGGGGAAACATGATATTGTTGTGACCAACAATTAACCCCTTCATCCCCAACAAGGTTTAAGGGTAACCAGTCGGGTATAAGACCTTTATTAATGACCTGTTTAACCCCTTCACTGCCACAATGAGTTATTTGAAGAAACACAATGTAATTCTTTTTTTTAAAATATATTTTATCAATTTCAACATTGTTCGAATCACAACCTTATTATTTTAGCAATGAGGTTGCTTCTTACTGTATAATTGGGCTTTGCAGGTGTCATTTATTAGGGCAAGAATATTTTTATCAATTTTTACATGGTCAACCCAGAATTACACAAAGATGAAACAATTTACGGAGTTGCACCCTCCCAATCACCTCCCACAGTAAACCGAGCAAAAGTGTAAGGAATCAGGGAGCACGTCCCCTGCGGTGTGCTTCCTCCTTACCTGATGCTTTGCATACTCCAGCGTAGCTTACAAAGTGCGCGCGCCCATGAGGGCTTTCAATGCTTCAACGAAGATTGGCTACGCCCCCTGCTTGTGATGCGTGGCCGCCCTGCGTGGCGCGCACAGATGATGCACATACACCACTCCCCAGCTTCGTGTCAACACTCCTGATCTCCCCCACCTGTCTCCTGCACCTCACAGCCTATCCCTGTCTCTGCAGTAGCCACTCCTCCGCTGCACCCTCCTGTCTCATTGGCTGCCTATTCTCATATATGCTCAGCTCTCTCACTCCTTCTTTGGCTGAGCATAGTTCATTGTAGCCTTGCTGTTCCCACGCTCCCTGTTCCTGCTGTATTGCCTTGCCTGTCTCTGTGTTTGATCTCCTGTGTACCGACACGACTAGACTTTGGACCCTTCTCTGGATATTGACCCCGGCTTGCCTCTGACCTTCCGTATCTCTACATCCCTGACCACGACACACGAACAACTAAAAAATAAAGTTATATATTTTTGTTTCTCGAACAGGCCGTAATAAATGAGTGATTTAGGGAAAACGTCTTTTATAAATTCTTTTTTGTTCGGGGCATTTCAGTTAGACATAACATTCAATTGAGGTAGTTAAAATCTCAATTTACATACATATAATATATAATACATATGATGCTTTCTACATTAGATACTTTTGATAATGGTGCAATAGGGTCGTTACAACCTATTCAAATATAGCTTGGTCTTACTCACTTTGTCTGAGCTTTTTGGCAAAGGGGCGGAAATATTTGAGTCAGGCGATCAGATTTTCTGTCTATTAATCTATCTGTCCACCCTGCTATCTTAAGTCGATATCTATCTATGTTTGGTCCCCCCCCCTTTTTTTTTGTTCCTCCCCAACTTTGGGTATACTTTTACTGTATACATGAGAATAGTGGGAATAACAATAACAAAAATAACCTAACAAAGTTAATCTGGTACTTTCTAGCTACTCCCTCCTATTGTCTTTTGTGACTCGATGGTAGTATGGGTCCATAGTAAGTACATATGCATGTTTACCCGGGTCAGATTCTGACCGAGTTTAATATGGTCTTTGATTCGCTTCGGGCTAAGCGACTCGGAGTCTCCCCTCCCATTGCTCCCTTCCTGTTTCTTTAATCATTGGGCTTGCCTAAAATTGTTTGTCCCTGAATTTTTCCTGTTCTTCGGGAGTAAATAAAGAGATGATCATTCCCCATTTTGTTTCAAATG
Source organism: Ascaphus truei (assembly GCF_040206685.1). Taxonomy (NCBI): domain Eukaryota; kingdom Metazoa; phylum Chordata; class Amphibia; order Anura; family Ascaphidae; genus Ascaphus; species Ascaphus truei. The sequence goes on along the minus strand of NC_134486.1, from coordinate 211,771,321 downwards.
TAGTCATTTTTGTTTGTCTGCAAATTTGGATATAATTTTGTTAATTGTGATTAGTTTTGTGAGATGTGATCTAATCATATCTATAGTTGGTCCCTCCTTATCAATCCATTTGGTTATTATCGCTTTCCTAGCTGCCTAGCTTTTTTATTTAGATTGATCTGGATCGACCAGACTTCCGTGTTTGAAAACAGTATGGGTATTGGGTGTTTTATCCATTTTACTTTTGTTACTTTTCCAATATATAACAGCACTTGGTCCAAGAACCCTGAGATTTTGCTGCATGACCAGAGGCAGTGGGTAAAACCTGCTCCAGCCAGTCCACATTTGGGGGACTTAGTTGTGTCAGCCTCTATACCTGCTATCTGTCTCTTGAATGGGATATATGCCCTGTGCATGATTCTATACTGCATTTCCCTCCAGCTTTCTGAGGTGATTAATTTACATACCCTAGTGTGGCCTACTATCAGTTCCTCCATACATTAAATTTCCTGTATTCCCCTTTGCCAGGCTCTTAGGTTAAATGTGTTATTTTTCTCTATCTCCTGATCTCTTATTAGCTTATATACAGTAGTTCCGCTAATGTATATCTAGAGGATTCAGATTGTTCATAGTAGTTATCTAGACTGTTTTTCTTTAGTACGTATTGATCACAGTTTTGGAGTTTCTTAGTATAGTGCATTAGCTGGATGTACGGGAATAATTGCGTTTTTGGTAAGTCATATTTCTGTGTTAGTTCCTGGAAGGTCATAAGGCTGCTTGCATCTTTATTTATAATGAGGTCTAAGCATTTGATCCCGTTTTCACTCCATAGGAGGAAGCTTTTCTGGTCTGAGCCTGGGGGGAAATAGTGATTACCTAGGATGGGCAGATATCTTGAGATTGAATAAGAATGCCTCCATTTCTTTCTCACCGCCTTCCACGTCATTATAGTGTCCCTAATGAGTATATTTGTTTTGCGTTCCGAGGGCAGATTGCTCCATTCTAGGTGTACGATTCCTGCTAGCGAGAGTTCTTTGAAGAATTGTCTTTCTATGTCTAATGAAGAGTAATGTTTCTTTCCCAGGAGCCAGTCTCCAACATGTCACATTAGGCATGCTAGATTATAGTCCCTTATGTTTGGTAGATTTATCCCTCCTTTTCCCTTACTCATCTTCATTTTTTTTTCAACGAAATTCTTGTCCTCTTTCCCTTCCAAAGGAACTTATTTATCTCTTTGTTTAACTGTTTGATGTCTTTATGTTTAATTAGCAGGGGTAACGTCTGCATGGGGTAAAGAAGGCGTGCAAAATAAAATCATTTTGATTACTGCCGCCCTTCTGAATAGGGATAGTGGAAATGCAGGCCAGCTTTTTAATTCCTCTCCTATCTTTTTTATTATATTATGTTAGTGTCATACAGTCTAGACAAATTAGCTTCTAGTTTTATACCTAGATACTTTTAGGGGAATCTTATTGTTATTGTTTATTTTATCAGGCTTCAATATATATATAATAGGTCGGTTTAAGTCACATGTATGTTAAATCCTGCGAAGTAGCCAAACTCTGAGCTTGCCTTTAGTATATATTCTATTGATATATCTGGGTTTTTTCAGGAATAGTAGAATGTCATCTGTGAACATCGTCAGTTTGAGCTCCAATTTTCCCATTTCAATTCATTCAAAATCCTCCATTTGTCTTAGATTGTGGGCCAATGGTTCTATTGCCATGTTAAAGAGTAATGTTGATAACGGGCATCCCTGTCTGGTGCCTCTGTGTAGTGCGAAGGCTTCTGATACTGTAGGTTGCTGGCCGCAATAATTTTGGCCGAGGGTATGTTGTAGAGGGATTTCCCCCTAAACCCAAATTTTTCCAGCACATAGTGCACATGTTCCCATAGTATATTATCAAATGCCTTTTCTGCATCTATCGCGACTAAGGGGCCTATAATTTAAGCGGCGAAAAAGCATTTTCGGCAGTGGTTTGAACTCGCCATGGTTTTGGCGAGTTGCTCTCACGGTATGCGGAAAGGCACGAATATCAGTGAGAGCAACCTGAGCAAACATCGCGAGTTGCTGGTGGTGAGATGACCTGCCTGCCGAGAAGGGGTTCCCTGGTGAGATCTATCTGCAGCAGAGATATCCGCCACTTTCTAGCCAAATCTATCCCCAAAAAATTTTTCAAAATAAAAAAATTATTGCTAGTGTAGATGAGTAGGGGATCTCCAGAGCAGAACCGCATTGGTTTCATGTCCAGGGACCCCCTGTTTCCCGAGATACAGGCCCCGTTATGGGCTGCGGGTATCCCTCTGCTTGGAGATGTCCCAATCACGTGACCGAGACATTTAAATCCTGTAGGGGGATACCGGCACCCCATAACAGGGCCTGTATCTCGGGAATCAGGTGGTCACCGAGGCTGAAACCAATGCGGTTCTGCTCTGGAGACCCCCTGCACATCTACACTAGTGTGAAAACACACATATCAATAAACAATAATTCATTACCCTAGCGGCTATCTGCTATGGTAATAAAGCTGTTTTAATGTATTTTAATTTATATTGTGCGGGAGCAGGATGTCTCTTGAGCTTAACCACATTGATTTCAGCCTCGGTGACCCCCAGCTTCCTGAGTTACAGTGGCAGCACAGTCTAATCTCCCAAGGGGCCTTAAGGTGCCAGTTGGCCATCTGTATGCAGCTCCACGCTTCCTTAAGAAGATTCTTGAGTGGGGTTATTCTTCTAGGTCAGCCGGTCATCCAGGCATTAGCAGGACATCTGACCTCATTGGTCGTACCTTTTGGTGGCCAACCATGTTGCAGGACATTTCAGAATACGTAAAAACTTGTCCAATCTGGGCCCAGGTTAAGACCACTCGTAAAAAGCCGTAAGGCCTTCTACAACCCCTCCCTATACCAGAACACTCATGGAGTCATCTGTCCATGGACTTTGTAGTGGAACTTCCAACCTCTAAAGGGATGAACACCATTTTGGTTGTCGTGGATCGTTATTCCAAGCAGGCGCATTTCATTCCTCTCAAAGGCCTACCCAATTCCCCTACCCTGGCAGACATTTTTGTTAAAGAGGTATTCCGCATTCACGGAGTTCCTCTTTCCATCGTATCTGATCGAGGTACACAATTTGTCTCAAAATGTTGGCGTGCCTTCGCTCGCAGGATGGATATCACCCTCCATTTTTCATCCGGGTATCATTCCCAAACTAATGGGCAAACCGAGAGAACGAACCAGACTCTGGAGCAATACCTCCGATGCTTCATCGCAGACAGCCAAGACAACTGGGTAGATTTACTTCCGTGGGAAGAGTTCTCCCATAACTCTTTAAAGAATAGCTCCACGTTGAAATCCCCTTTTTTCATTAATTATGGGTTTCACCCGGGTCAGCTGCCCATCACCTCAGTTCCTTCTGGGGTTCCAGCGACCGATGACCGAATCAATGATCTTCAGGAATCCTGGAAAAGGATACAAAACGCTTTGAGAAACGCAACCCAAAGACAAAAGACACAGGCAGATCGTCACCATCGTCAGGCACCAGTCTTCAAACCAGGGGATAAGGTCTAGCTCACCTCCAAGAACATTAGACTGAAGACTCCAAGCCACAAGCTGGCTCCCAGGTTCTTGGGTCCATTCCCAGTAATAGAACGGATCAATCCTGTGGCATATCGTCTGGAACTTCCTCCATCCATGAGGATACCCTCTGTGTTCCATGTGTCACTGCTGAAACCTGTGTCCCAGAGTCCGCGGTTCCATAGGACACCGATTGACCCTAAACCAGTCATAGTTCAGGGGCAGGAAGAGTTTGAGATTCAGTCTATTCTGGGTTCCTCGAGGACGAGGGGTTCGGTGCAGTACCTGGTGCATTGGAAGGGATTTGGCCCAGAAGAAAGATCTTGGGTACCCTACCATCAAATACATGCTCCCAGACTCCTGAGACTCTTCCACTCTAAATTTCACCAAAAGCCATATTGGAGTCGTCCTGAGGCCGCTCCTCAAGGGGGGGTACTGTGAGGTCCGGGGGAACACCTCTCCCTAAGGGGGTTCCTCCCGTGACCTCACTTACCTGCGCTCCGGCTCTCCCCCTTCACTGCCGCGGGCGGGATCTTCCTTCCCCTCCGCTCCCCGCGGCGGCTACTGAACTCGCCTTCTGGACACCCCGACCCCTTTACCTCGGTTTGCGGATTCCGACCTACCTCTCGGCTCTGGACCCCAGGCTCTCGGTACCACCTATCTTCTGGAATCTCCCTACTCGTCTGGCGGGTATCTTTCTTTATCTTATACGCCCAGATGGTTCCAGACGCCTATTTTCCACTTTCCAGGCGTGTCCCCGTAGCTGTGGGTGCAGTTTGTTACCCATCTCACCTCAGTTTCGGGGTCCCTCCTTGTCCGTGGTGAGCACAGCGTAACAACCCATTAATTTGTACAGTGGCTTCATCATGCCTGTGTATATATATATATATATATATATATAACATGGGCATGATTAACCAATATACAAAGAAATGGTTAAGGAATATCAAAACATGCACAAATCAAAACATCACATCGCAACATCAAACACAGCACATATGAAAATCAAAACATCATATAGCTAATTAAATATCTAGCAAATGCCAATCAAACAATTGAATAGTACAGTGTGTACATGATGCAAATAATATGTGCATCATGTAACACCTTGCTAATCAATGCTTCAAATAAAAGAAACAATTACAAACAAGACGCAATGCCATCAAAACAATAATAAAATAAAACCATGCAAGAAGTAAACAGAAATCAATTACCAACAATCAATTTATCAACTTCAAAATCAATTACAATCCAATCCAAATCAATTACACAATTCCCTATTAAAATCCCAAAACCAAACAATTCTGAAAAAAATGCATGTTCAAACTTACCACCATCAGCCAAAATCTAACTAACAAAAATAAACCACTATTAGAAAACAAGCCCCCCGTCCTGAAATAAACTATTGAAAACATCACAAAAAATTACATCTAACTAAATTAAAATTACATTGCACACACATTTGTAAACAAACCAGCAAAATACATTTAAAATATATCAAAACAAACAATTGCAATACAAGCACTGATTATCCCTGTATGTATGTATATCTATAGGGACATCCTTCACCCATCACCCATTCATTTGTACAGTGGCATCATCATGCCCACATAATATATATATGAAAAAGAACTTTAAGCGCTACAGTGAAAATTACCTATTGTGCGTATAACCACAGTGTATAATTATCAATTGCATACAACATCAACCAATATTAAATAGATAAAGAGGAGGTGCACCCAAAATTACCTATCCCTAAAACAAAACATGCCAAAATAAAAACATCACATTGCAAAAATAAACACAGCACTTCTCAAAATCTAAAGACCAGATAGGAAAATCAAAACATCACATAGCAAAGCAAAATCAAAACATCAAACAGCAAAGCAAAATCAAAACATCACAGAGCCAAATATCAAACACAGCACATCTCCAAATAAAATCATTACTTAGCCAAATGTAAAACCCACCACATCTCAAAATCAAAACATCCCATAGCCAATTAAATATCGAACAAATGCCAATCAATCAATTGAATGATACAGTGTGTACATGATGCAAATAATCTGTGCATCATGTAACACTTTTGGGGGCCAGCAAGGACCATCCGAGGGCCCCAGACCCTAAAGGGAACCACCCTGGGACCCCAGACACACGCGGGCCCACCTGTGGACCCAAATGTGGCGTATGGTGACCCGTGGGGACCACCTTGAGGCCCACGGCGCCTAGCGGGGACCAGCCAGAGACCCCAGACCCTGTGGCCACCCCCCTCTGGTGCACTGTGGGGCCTGCGGACACCCGTCGGGACTATCGTAGGCCTGGGGTATTAAGCCTGTATGTAAAATAATAAATCATGTTTTTATGGGGGGCACAGGGGGTGGGTGGATTATGTATTGTTTAGTAAATATGGTAATGTTTATTGTGGGGCCTTGGAGGTGGGTAGTGGGGCTATTCTCTGTAGTGTTTTTATTGTGGGTAGTGGGGGTGGGTGAAGGGGGTTTTGACCCCAAGGGTGGGTGGTTAGGCCTCCCTGGTGGGTAGTGGGGGAGGGCAGTTAGACCTCCCGGTGGGTAGTGTATGAGGGTGGGTTAACCCTTTAATTACTCAAGCGGTTATTAACCGCTAAAGTGATTAAGGGGTTAGGGGACATTAGATTGGCTCTTTTTATTCTTGTGTATTTTTTTCAGCACCAGAGAGCAGGGACGGGGTGAGGATGAGGACGGCCTTCATTGTGGTGCCTGGAAGGGGTGAGTGCAAGATGTTTTTATTTATTCTGCTTATTGTATTTTAAATGGGCAAGGGGATTATTATTCATATGTGGATAATAGTAATTTTGCCCATTACTGTACTGTATGTGTTAGGGGGCAGGAGCAGGAGGGGGGGGTTATTTGATATAGTAATGTTTATTGAGGGCCTAAGAGGAGGGTAGTGAGGCTGCAGTGTGTAGTGTTTTTATTGTGGGTAGTGGGGGTTGGTGAAGGGGTTATTAGCCCCAAGGATGGGTGTTTAGACCTTGCGTGTGGGTAGAGGGAGGGGTTAAGGTATCCGCTAAGGTAATGAAAGGGTTAAGTCCACCCGCAGTCTCCTCACAAAGCCTAAACCTCCACCAAGGGCCAAATACGCCCTTCACCCATCCCCGCTATCCACAATAAGCATAGCACAGTTGGTTAACCCCTTCATTGCCTTAGCGGTTAGCCGCTAAGGTAATTACGTGACTGTAAATGCATTTTTCCTGCCTCGGATTCATGCCGGGGGGCTTCGGTGCTTGTATTAATTGGTATCAGCTCTGGAGACCCCCGGCATCAATCCGAGGCAGGAAAAGGGCCTGATTTTTTCTAAGTCCAGTCTCGCTGCTCCTCCCCAGCTTCTTGCCAACTTTTTGTGCCGAGGCAATTTGGCGATAAATTCGAAAAAAATTAGCGGCGATCAGCTACGAGATGCTGATCGGGGAAATAGAATACAGCGAGTTTGAAAAGCTGGCGATGAGCAGTGAGATATGGCTTCTCACCAAGCTGTCGGTGGATTTTTTTTCCCGCCAAAAAAAAGCAATTTTCCTATTCTCACCAACTTTTCGGGCTTACTGAATAACAGTAAGCTTTTTTTTGCGAGATAGGGCTTATGGGCGCTTACTGCTTGAGGCCCTAAGGCTGAGTTTTTTATTGTGCGGGATTTTATCCAGTGTATGACCGAGATTACTTTTCTTATATTTCTTACTGTGGACCTGCCCTTCACGAAGCCTGATTCGTCTGAGTGTATAATTGAGGGACGAACCTTAGCTACCCTGTCAGATAATATCTTGGTGAAGCTTTTTATAGTGAGATTTAGAATAAGCACACCCTTTTACATGCACTCATTGTCTACTTTGATATGATGTAGTATTTAAAATAAATTTTAATGATATTAAAGTAAAATAAAGAATGAAATGTATGTTAGTGAATAAATCACTGTGGTGACCAAACATATAAAACAAAAGAACACGCTATATACATAAAAATATCTAAAACTGTAGCCCAAGGATAGTCCAAATGATGGCTAGCAATGCTGTTGGTAATGTATATGACCTCAGATAGGTCGCAATTAATCACTGACAACCCTTGGGTACAGCACTAATAATGTTGATTAAAAGAAACCTATGTATAATGAATAGGTAACGCAAAGACTGATATTGTATATCTGATTTACTAAATGACGCATACTTCGTTCCACCAGAAATCTGCTATAGTACAATTAATGGAAAAATCCCATATGTGAAAAGCTATTAAAAAATGGCACACAAAGTGTGTTTAAATGCCATGGAGCACGAATCTGATGTTCGTATCAATTTATAGCCCCATACACCAAAATTAATCTTGATATATATGTACATGTGCAATGAGCCCACAAAGTGTGTTTAATATAGCTCAGAGGCACAGATCAAGGTCCGTATCAAGTTATAGCCTCTTATAACCATGCAGTTGCTATCATCCGTACTGAACAAATCAATAGTTTCCACATAACAACTTATAAGCAGTTAGGAACCAAAATGACGCAGACAACCACGGTATACATATGCAATAACACACTGCTGGTAAATCCTCCAGCACAAATACTAGCTTAATATGTTGCCAGATGAGCCAATCAAACAGCACTGTGAGATGTTCCCAAATTAACAACTCAGCATCTTGCTACTAGCATGATAACAAAGTAGCAAACAATCATATCTCTTTATACAGTTCAACAGTAATATAGTAGCAACTTGCTATTAAAGTTCAGTGAAAACTGTAAATTGTGTCTGAGTCAAAAGCCTAATGCAAAGCCATTAGTACAGTGGCAACATAGCATTGGATATATCACAATACACAGTACATAGTGTGTTAAGTGCCAACATGATATCTAAGTTCAAGTGCCACTATTTGTGAGTATGTGTATCAGACCTGCATCAAGGCGACTTGCAGATCCTACCGGTGCTGCAATGCGCCAAACCCCTCATTGCTGTGTCCGAACGTCATGATGTCAGTCTAGTCCTGCCTCCCACCTGACGCACGTTTCTCAGATGCCCTTAGACAAAGCGTAATGTGGGGAGAGGGACCCACAACAGACCCACTGGGTTTCAGCATAATTCAGTGCATTGCATCCCAATACACTGCATCCCAACACATTGCATCCCAGTAACCTGCACCTCAGTCCACTGCAGATCAGTCTCTTGTGGTGGCGTAGAGTGGGGGGGGGCGGAGGGGGTTGGGTGGGGGTGTGGAGAGAGAAGGGTGGGGGGAGAGAGAAGGGGTGAGGGGGTGAGAGAGGGGGTGGATGAGGAGAGAGGAAAGGGAGAGGAGAGAGGAGGGGGAAGTGAGAGGAGGGGTGGAGAGAGGAGGGGGAGAGGAGAGAGAGAGAGAAGAGAGAGAGGGGGAGAGAGAGGAGGAGAGAGAGGAGGAGAGGGAGAATGAGGGATGGAGCAAGAGAAAGTGGGGAGTTGCCCCCCCCCCACACCCACCCGGTGCTCAGACCTTCTGGTTCTCAGACCTCCTGGAACAGTCCTCTCTACCCCCCCACCCAGATCCCCGGACCTTCTGAAGCATTATCTCCCCCCCCCCCACGCACCGCCAGGAGAAGAGGTTGGCCCGCGATACCGGCCCTCCACATGATCGGCAATGGCTTTCTCCACCTGCATCCATCTGGAACACCCCAACAAGCAGGTCCCCGGCACTCGCCAGACACCCCAAGCAGCACTCCTAACCCCCCTCTTCCCCCCCTCCCCACCACCATGCACGGGACAGCCCTGGACAGCTCCCTCCCGATGAGCCACCCCCCCTGCCACCTAGCAGGGGCTCCCAGACCCTCCGCTCCACGGCTCCCTCGACCTCCCTGTGTCTCCATCCGGTCCCGAGTTGCCCCCAGTCTCGCTGCGGACACTCCGGTCTCCGGGGCTACGGAGCTGTACCCCCCCCCAGGCAACACCCCCCGGATCCCCCCGAGCGCTTTTGCTGGGGTTTCAGGGGACCGCTGGGGTGCAGGGGAACACCGACCAGGGAGCAGGTGAGGCAGCTGATGCGGGCCAGGTCAAGTCTGTCAGGTGCGTCAGCGTTTTCTTTTGTGTGTGTGCGGCTGGACAGCAATTCAATGGGATTGGTACTTGCAGGTTTTTTTTCTCACTCCTGGATCGGTTTTGCAGCCGGAGCACACTCTTTTTTTTTTTTTCTTTTAATATTCTCTTCTTGCCTCATTTGGTCTTCGAGAGGGGGAAGGAGTTCCTCCGCCATCTTTCTGGTGATGCTTTCTCCGGTCTCCCTCTGCTTCAGCCGAAATTGTCACAAATTCCTCCGCTTTGGTGTGTGACATGAAGAATTTTACTCATGATGCCATGAAGATTTTTAAAGTAGCCGGACATGTTAAAGCAAATTTTCTTTTTGTAAGGAATCCACTCCTGGCTTTGATTATAGCTTTTGCAGACTTCTGCAGTTGCAAAAGCTTCCTCTGGCAATCATTGGCACTTGTGCTGCTTCTCATTGCAGCTTCTGCCCTGTGCTCCATCATTGGAGGAATGCTCACACCCTCCTCCTGTGATTGGATCTCCGTCCTTTATACCCTGGGCGTTGGCACTGAAACAGTGCAGAGCATAATTTCCTACCCTGGACATTACTGTGTCTGCCACTAGCCACCCTGGCTTGTATCCTGTGTATTATCCTTTCTGGTTCTTGTCCCTGTTTCCTGAGGCCGCCTGCTATTTCCATGCAGGGGCCCGTTCCTGACTTCTCTGCTGAAGCGTTGTTTCCTGAGGCCGCCTGCTAGTTCCATGCAGGGGTCCGTTCCTGAGTTCACTGCTGAAGCATTGTTTCCTGAGGCCGCCTGCTAGTTCCATGCAGGGGTCCGTTCCTGAGTTCACTGCTGAAGCGTTGTTTCCTGTGGCCATCCTGCTAGTTCCATGCGGGGGCCCGTTCCTGATTTCTGTGCTGAAGCGTTGGTTTCCCGACGCTGCCCTGCGGTGTACTTCGGCCAGCCTGCTGTCTCCTCCTGCTGAGACCGGCGTCATGGGCCGAGGCCGCTCCTCACGAAGAGGCCACTCCCGCGCTCACGCTCCTAAGTTGAAGCGGGGATCTCCTGACTACCTGTTGCCGAACTCCTGCTTGAATAACGACGATGCTGCCTTCTCCAATCCTGACCCTGCTACGTACGACTACGAAATGCGCACTCCGGATCAGTCTGCGCGGACTAAGGTCGGTGATTCTATAACCCCACCTCAGCCCCGCGGTCCGGTCCCGGTTTGTGGCGAGCACAATCGTAACACTTTTTTGGTTATAGAGTGCTGTGCACACTTGTCCGAATTCCCTCCTTTTTTGGGATACTATTACTGAAAAGTCTTGAAACATCAGTAATCTTTTTCCTTCATATTGCAGATGCTAGGATTCTTTGAAGGCTCTGATGTTATGTTTATCATTGAAGTCCAGGAAAAGTGCTATAATGGGTTTTTGTCTCTGTTGTTCTTTAAGTTGCTCAATTCTGTGCACTCGTTCCACTCTGATTATTTCAACTTAGCTTGTTAGCCCCAGTTTCTCCGGCAGCCATTTTTGGCAAAAGCTTAATAAGACATTCTGTTTTAGACTCTCATGAACTCCAATTATTCGAATATTGTTGCGACATGATCGGTTGTCCAAGTCATCCATTTTTTCTTCTAAAGTTTAATTTTTTTCTGTAGCTCTGCTACTTTTTCTCCCAGCATGCTCAGGGCATCCTCCACTGCATTCATCCGGAGCTGATGATTTCAGATTCCTCAACTCTGGAAGCGTGTGAGGTAAGATCTCCCCTGAGTTCATTTATAGCTTGTTGGATTTTTTCAGAGTTTATATCTATCATAGGCATCAATTCTTTAGCAACTGCTTTGACAATAATTTCGTAATCCAATTTCTGCTGGTTGTGAATAGGGCTGCTGGCCACTATGCTTTCTTCAGTTAGATTTGCTCCCCCTCCCCCATGGCTCTCGGCCATCTTGTGAGAGTCTTTCTTCTTATCTATTTTTCCTGCTGTCGGTTGTTTTGAGGCCATACTTCTATTTTTTGAGAGATATTTCTCCATAAACCAGGGGTCGGATGTTTCCCCTCTGAGGTGGTTCCTTTTTAAGGTAAATCTTTGCCATTTTTTTAGCTGATATTGAGCTATTCCCTAGGGAGACAGTGGAGCTTCACTTGTGTGTGTCTCACTTCCTTGGCGCTATACCAGGAAGTCCCAGGGAAAACTTTTTAATGCATTTTTTCTCATATTTTATAAATTTTTACATTTATAAAATCCCTTCATTTTTATTTCTCTATGATTTTGCATTTTGCATTATAATTAAGTCGGGGAAGAAACTGCGTGTGTAATTAAGTCGGGGAAGAAATACCCCCAAAAATACTATTTTTTTTTAGGGGGGGGGGGGGATTCTATTCAATACCTTCAACTTCGGGTCATACATTTTATTATATTTTACAACAGTTCAGTTCCAATGATTTCTTTCAAGTGTAATCCTACACGGTCAACCCAGAATTACACAAAGATCAATCAATTTACGGCGTTGCACCCTCCCCCACACCTTCCTCAGTAAACCGAGCAAAAGGCATTTGGCTCCATCAGGCCATGGGACCTTAAACAAGAAAGTAACACTACAGTATGTTTGAGCCTTTTGTTCTTGGCTTAGAATTTACTTTGCCTGGTTTCAAGTGCATGCTCATGCCTGAGAAGTCCTGCACACTAAATGGTCTACAATTGTCTACAATAACTTCACTGCCAAAGTGAAATTCAAGTCCCAAAAAAAAATCATATTTTTTTTTCTCAAGCAGGCCTTAAAAAATGAGGGATTTTATGGAAAACTTTGTTATGCATTTTTTCTCATATTAGATCAATTTTTACATTTATAAAATCACTACATTTTTATTTGTCTATGATGGTGCATTTTACATTCTAATTAGACCTTTTTGTGTACTTAATTCAGGGAAGAAACTGGAAGAAGCCCGCAGTGGCGAAACGGCTGTCGGAGATGCCTGACGGGGATGCAGTCCTGGAGCTGATTATTATTCTATGTCTCTCACACAGTCTGACGAGGGCACTTATGGCGGCTACTTAGCTGTTGCAACATTGTGGAAGGAACCACGATGATCTGAGCAGAGGCGCAGGAGATCATATGGTGATATGAACTTTGATTTTACACCTGGAATATTTCTCCACCATGACTGCCCTTTATTAAATACTGCTCTGCATCTAGATATACTATTACATCATTGGGAATAGGATTCCTTCCCTCACATGCATTCCATCTACCTCGCTTTCCCCACAGTACATATGGGGTTAATTATTGATCTGTGTGAGATGGCTGATTGTTTTTCTTATCCTTCTTGGATTGGTTCATTTACCTTGGGGTATTAGTTTTTCTGCACTACCCATTTGGGGGGTATGCATTTCATTTGTAAACTATACTCCATGTGCGGATAGATTGCTCTCAGGTTGTTTTTGTAGCATCCATGCTTTGTCTCATGTGTGTTCATTTGAGTTTGGGATATTCTCATGCTGGGCATGTCCACAATCTAGACTATTTAGTGTGATATTAATTTGGGTGTCACCATTTCTACTCTAGTGTCACTCTACCCTCCCAGTGGTTCATTTTGGGGACAGGCCGGTCATAACTCTATCTGGGATCCATTGATTTCCACTATGAGTGTTGGATCCTCCTCTCCATACCCCATTACAAATAGGATTATACTGGTTTCAGGGTTTTCCACACACTTTGTGACTTGGATATGAGCTTCTGACTGTGTTTTCCCCGTCGGCTTTGTGTTTTTAATTGTATGTTATATTTTTCACCTTGTTCCTATTGTTGTCTTAGTCTATGATTAATAAACATTTTTGATATTATCACTTTACTTGATCAGATTGCTTGTGTTGGGATTTCTCTGTCTTTTTGTTCCTTTATAAATATGCATGTGTGTCATATTTCTTCAGCTACCTGGGATCCAAAAATTAGATTGCTAGCTTACTCCTAGCGCAAATTAGTCACTTAATTGGATGGGGTTGTGATGTGGTCTGCAGTTTGACCTAGTTCCCATGCCAATTGTTTCAGCTTAAGTGGTTAACGAGCCCGGTGGATACATTTTGACAAGAAGGCACTTCAGCTAGACCACAAACTACTTGAAAGCGGTCACCCATTCACAGGCACGCTTCTTCACTTAGCACTTTGTTCAGCGCTAGAGTTTCCCCCTTGTATCACAAATATAGTTAACACATTTTTATTAATTCATTCCACCGCAGCTAGCGACTAAGCTGCAAAATAGGGACAATAAAGGAAGTGTAGGGGAAAACATGATATGATGGGGACCATACAGTTTAACCCCTTCAGTCCCAACAGGGATTAGGGTTAACCAGCCAGGCATAATGCATTTATTATTGGCCTAGTTAACCCCCTCCCGCCACATGGTCTACTAACAGTATCATACTGTTTATGGAAATATCACACACACACATGGTACAGTCATAACTTTTATTGTAGTTTACTGTAACGCTGTGCTCACCACAAACAAGGTGGACCCAGGTACTGAGGTGGGAATGGTTATAAACACCACCCACAGCCACGAGGGCGCGTCTGGAGTGCGGATGGTCAGGCAGCTGGGTCAGGATTGGAGAGAGTAGAATGGTTAGGTACTTGCCGAGGTCTGAGGTAGGAGCCGGTAGAGTGGCCAGGGGTTGGAGCCAGTAGAAGCATAGAGATCCATAAACCATGGTTGGGATTGGAGAGATGCGGAAGGTCTAAGGTAAACCGGGTCGGTAAGCCAGAAGTGTGGAGGCCAAAGTAAAAGCCGGGTCGGTACACAGGAGGTTAATCTGAAAGCAAGGCAGCAGGGAACAAGACAAGGCAGAACAAGGAACCAGGAAGTGGGAGAACAGTGCTAACTTGAACTATGCCCAGCCAAAGTGCAAGTGTTACGCTATGCTTACCACGGACAAGGAGGGACCCCGAAACTGAGGTGAGTGTCACGCTTGTGCTCTCCTCACAAGCGCAGGGAGAAAGGGGAAGGACCCGTTAGCGAGGTGGGGAGGCCGCAGGGGATACGAAGGGAGTAAGTTGCCGCGCAGCTTGGGATCGGCGCACATAGTCACGTGACCGCGCCGCGTGCATGAGAATGCGCGACGCGTCCGGAGGTGCGGAGCCAAGCTCAGAGACATGACTTATCAAGCTGCATGTGCGCGCATGCTCTGACAGCAGAGCGGGAGTGCGCGCGTTCTCAGGCACCAACGCGGGGGTTGCTGGGAAGCCAACACTTCAGCACGGGAGTCTGGAAATGGAAGCCAGGAACATGGGCATGGAGTCCAGAGCACAAGGTAACATCCAGAGAAGGATTGCTTCTTGGAGAACGTCCAGACTTCTTAAAGGCATAGTAACAAAAACAGCAAGGTGCAGCAAAACTAAACATAACATAAGGGTTCTTAGTCTAATCCATTGGCCAAGGAATTATAAGCCTGCTACCACATCAAGGTGAACCCTACTAAGCAGGTACCTACACTACCCGATGGTAAACTAACCTCAGTAGTATGAGTGACTGTCCCAGTCTTCCGGAATCCACAGGAGATAAGTAAAGGTCCCAAGGAGGTCCAGCCAGGAACAGTATGCGATGAGTACCAGCAGGCACCAGGGTAGACAGCAAAAGACTAATAGCAGAGAGAAAGTCAAAGAGAGGCTTACTTCCTGTCAGGAGGAAGAGGGCAGGGTTTGCCAGAAAGCAAGATGGCGTTGCTTGCTTCAGAATCCTTAAAGACACAAGATCTTGACTCGCAGCTAGAGGGCGGCAATCAGAAGTAAACAGGTAAGGAAGGGACACGCCGCAGGGGGCATGTTCCGCGCATCGTTACAGTGAGATGGTTAACAACTGCACCCACAGCTACGGGGACATGCCTGGAAAGTGGAAAATAGGCGCCTGGAACCGTCTTGGAGTATAAGATAAAGTAAGATACTCGCCAGACGAGAAGGGAGGTCCAGAAGATAGTTGGTACCGAGAGTCTGGGGGCCAGAGCCGGGAGGTAGGTCGGAATCTGCAAGCCGAGGTAAAGGGGTTCGGGGAGTCCAGGAGGTCAGGGTGCAAGCCAAGGGTCGAAGTCCAGAGCGGGTCCACAGCCAAGCCGGTACGGTACACAAGGGTTCACTAGAGAAGACAAAAAGACAAGAACTGAGGCAGGCACGACCGTGGGTAACACAGGTCACACAAAGCTATGCTCAGCCAAAGAAGGAATGGCTAAACAAGGTATAAATAGGAGGAGGGACCAATAGGAAGAGGGGGAGTGACGAGGGAGCGGCCCCAGGGAAGATAGGGATTGGTGGGAAGGATATTGCCACAGCTGCGCTACATGTGAAGCGTGTGTGCCGCGCGGGAGAGACACGCGCGGCCTGAGCTGGGGGCGGGAACTGCTCCTGAGGGAGGACGTAAAGGTCCTCGGCTGTGCGCACGCATGCGCGCATTCAGTAGCCGCCGCGGGAAGCCGAGGAGAAGGAAGATCCTGCCCGCGGCGGCGAGGAGGCAGAGCCGGAGCGGAGAAAGGTAAAGTCACGGGAGGAACCCCCTTAGAGAGAGGTGTTTCCCCGGACCTTACAGCAAGTGGCACTGCTGAGCATATATGGGAGAGCATGACCAATGAGAGAGGGGGCGGAGTGGAGGCGCAGACTCCACGGAGGCACGGATAGGAGGAGAGACACAGGAGACAGGTGGGCATGATAAAGAAAGTTGACATGCAGCTTGGGAGCAGTGCACACGCATCACGTGTGCGCGCCGTGCGACGCTGATGCGCATTGCAAGCAGGAGGCAGAGCCAGACACTGTGATGTCTAGAAAGCTCCTGCGGGAGCGCGTGCGTGATGTAAGGACAGCGGGGTTGCATGAGACATCAGGTAAGAAGGGAGTGAGCCGCTGAGGACGGCTCCCCGATTCCTTAAATTTACAAAAGTTCAAATTATTTCTTTAAACTTCAATCCTGCAGGCTCATCACAGCACTATGTACACCAAGATGAAATATTTTGGTTGCAGTCCATATACAGCCCGATACAGCCTGGCTCCCGATAAGCCTTCCGATAGGCCTTTGGTGGCGATAGATGTTTGCAGCAGAGAGAGACAAGCCGCTCTCTCAGAGCAAACATCGGCAACAAATAAAGTATTTTTAAACAACTTTTACTCCTAGTGTACATGTGCAGGGGGTCTCCGGAGTTGAACCGCGTTGGTTTCAGGTCGGGGGACCCCCTGCTTCCCGAGATACAGGCCCCTTTATGAGGTGCCGGTATCCCTCTGCGTTTAAAGGTCCCGATCACGTGACCGCGGCATGTAAACAAAGCAGAGGGATACTGGCACCCCCTAAAGGGAAACAAAAAGAAAACAGCGCACAACGCCAAATAGTGAAGTAAGTAATAGAATGTATTACAATGTTCCTCCCTTTTCTCTCTACAGTTAACCAGGCTCCAAACCATGTTAATGCACTAGTGATGTTAGCAGAAAAATTGAATGGTAAAGGATTAAAAGACGTGCTGCAACAGTAAAGAGCAAAACAGTGGAAAAACAGAAATAAACTGTGCGCTACTATCTATCTCCTTATAATTGAGGAACATTTCAAACTCCTGTTCACAGATGAAGTGCTACATGGTCAGCCTAATGAACCAATTGATTTAACAGCAAAAGACCGCTTTAAAATATTGGAAAAGTTATTGCTTACCGAGGGTAAACATTGGCTTGAGACAAAAACCCTTCAGAGTTATCTGGATGTGGGTAGAATACCAAGAGGTCTCAGGTTTTCTAAAAGCCCTACCTTCGGTAAGGATAACTTAAAATTTATGCAGGAGTGGAATAGGATCCAGGATGAGTGTTCTAATGATCTCATTAGGTTAATTATTTATGAAAGGAACCGTGAGATCAAACAATTAGAAAAAGAGATATTGAAAGCGATTAAGGCATTAGAACCTATAGTGATAGACACTGATTGCTCAGAGATTGAGCATGATCTTAAAGTAAAGTTAGAGTATGAGGAAGATGAACTTTTAAAAATGAAACACAATAAATTTTTAAGAGACAAACTAGATTATCAGCAAGGGAGACAGAGAGACTGGGCGAAAAAAGATAGAGGAAGGGTAGTAGGTGAGGAATATATCCCCAATAAGAAAGAAAGAGGGGGGTCTGCACATTCAAGAAACAGGCAACAGAACTATCACACCTATGAAGAAAAGAGAGAGAGCAGGACAAATAAAAATGATAAATCAAATAGAGATCGATCACGCTCTAACCATGGTAAGGGGTATCGCAATCCCAATTATAAAGGGAAAAATTACATTGAGGGCTTTAGATATGGTTCAAGGCCACAGGGCCAACATAGGAACTATGAATATGAACATAAAGACCCCCATGTAAGAACATCTAGATACTCACCCAGGAACTCTCCTAAATACTCACCTAAGCGCCCAGTTAGACTAGAACCCACAACAGATTCACCTTCTTTTTTAGATCTGATCAAAACCAGATTGGAGAGGAAGGTGAAAACGGTAAAGATATACAGAACACCCCACGAGAGAAAAGAAAGATAAGGGATGTGTCAGACGAGGAATACGAGGAGGGACCAGAACACAAAAGAAGAGGGTACTCCTGGGAAGGGACACCTTAGCCAATAAAGGGGTCTTTAATCTCTCCTCCACAGTTTTGAGTAAAGATCAATTGAACATACTTGGAAGGGGCTTGAGTTTCTCTAAGGCCTGTGGACCAAGCTCCTTCCAGTTGTTCAAGGATCTACATAAGTTTACTCGCAACATTACCCTTAAGCGACATTTCCTGAAACAAGATATGGATATTAATCAAGGCAAGGCCGTATTGGTTGCTGCAAGTAACCTTGATTCAGAATCGGTTATTAGACATTCTGACTTCAAAAGTCAATCTAAATTTTATCCCGCACACTCCAAGGGTCATCACATCAATACATTTTTTAATATGGTCATCAATGATTTTAATGTTTTATCACGCAATTTTAAGTCAGGTGATATTAAGCACAACCTCAGTGCTAGTGAGTCAATAGCCCTTAAAAATCTAAAGGAAGATACAGGTTTAATTATAAGGCAAGCAGATAAAGGTGGGGGCGTAGTAGTCCAGGATAGGTGCGACTATGAAAAAGAAGCCTCACGACTTCTTAACGATACATCATCATATGTGAAATTATCCAAAGACCCTACAGCTGAATTTTTAAAGGAATTGAGGGTTCTGTTAGACAGAGCACTCGCCCTCTCTGTTATCACTACAGTGGAATTTGCCTTTTTATTCTCTGAATTCCCAAGGATCCCCATATTTTATCATCTAACGAAAATACATAAGGCTCTGGCTGATCCCCCTGGACGTCCTATCGTGTCAGGTATACAATCAATGACAGCCAACCTTAGCCAATATGTGGATTTCTTTCTCCAACCTTATGTGGGAAAATTAACCTCCTATTTAAAAGATTCTACTGCAGTTTTAAACTTATTTAAGGACTTTCAATGGAAGAATTCATATGTATGGATTACGTGTGATATAAAAGCCTTATATACCAACATACCTCATCAGAAAGGGCTAGAAGCAGTGAACTCCTTTTTGGAGGATGATCATACACTGCATCCACTAAATAGGGAGTTTATTCTTGAGTCTATTAGTTTTATTTTAAAACATAATTATTTTCTGTTCCTCTCCGCTTTCTACTTGCAGGTTTGCGGAACTGCTATGGGCACTAGATTTGCCCCCAGTTTCGCAAACCTGTATGTGGGTAAGTGGGAGTCACAGTTTATTATGCCCGATAACCCGCACCACAGGAATGTCGTTGTGTGGAGGCGCTACATAGACGACATCCTGTGTGTATGGGATGGTGATTGTGCTTCAGCCAGTGCATTTGTGGCTGACTTGAATAAAAATGATTATAATCTCGAATTCACACATAAATTGGATGCCACACAGATAGATTTTTTAGATCTAAGACTCACTTCGCGAGTGGATGGCACTGTGGAAACCGAGACCTTCTTTAAGGAGGTGGATACCAGCAATTTGCTGATGGCAAATAGCAGTCACAAGAGCAC
Source organism: Ascaphus truei (assembly GCF_040206685.1). Classification (NCBI taxonomy): domain Eukaryota; kingdom Metazoa; phylum Chordata; class Amphibia; order Anura; family Ascaphidae; genus Ascaphus; species Ascaphus truei. The sequence continues at coordinate 211,751,714 of NC_134486.1, read as the reverse complement.
ATGGATCAAAAACATACCAGGAGGGCAATTTGTCAGACTCAGACGCAACTGCAGCAATATAGAGGTTTTTAATAAACAGGCTAACAAATTATTTTTACGATTTAGAGAGAGGGGATATCCTAAAGAGCTTTTAGATAGAGAGATAAAAAGAGTACGTAATCTGGATCGCAATGAGATGCTGATTCAAAATAGATCTAAAAATAGAAATAATGAGAGCCAACAAAATAAGGGCGGATTGGTAGATGTGGCCTTCATTACCAATTACAACTCTGTATATAGGGACATTGAAAAGGTTTTTAGTAAACACTGGGGTATACTGTGTAAAGATCCCATATTGGGATCTCATTTAGACACCAAACCACGGTTTATATATAGGAGAGCCAAAAACATTAAAAGCATACTAGCACCTAGTGATGTTTTTGTATGTAACAACACCGTATCATCCAAACAATGGCTTGGAACCAAACCAAGAGGCAACTATACCTGTGGTAAATGCAGTATTTGCAAGTATCAACACCCTGTAAAGCAAACGTTTAAATCTAATAATACACTAGAGGTTTTTAATATTGATGACTTTATTTTATGTACATCGACACATATTGTATATCTGTTGGAGTGTGCATGCGGATACCAATATGTAGGCAGAACCAAACGTAGCCTTAAAATCCGTATCCAGGAACATGTCCGAAACATTAAAATTGGATTTGACAAACATAGTGTGTCAAGACACTTTTCATTACATCATGGTAAAGACCCTTCTAGTCTTACTTTCAAGGGGATTCAGTTTATTCCAGTTAATAGAAGAGGGGGAGACAGAGTCAAAACATTATCCTCTAAGGAGACTTATTGGATACATAAGCTAGATACCATGTCCCCCAAGGGGCTCAATGAGGATGTGGATATTTGGGCATTATATTAAAACCTCCAGCCCACGTCCTCATTAGATTTAGTGATAAGTCACTGCTATGTGTTTCCTTCTCCCTGCTGTAGCTTAACTGCTATTTCTAGTTAGATATATATATATATTTCATATTGCTAAAGGAATTTATGATGTCTATTTTAATCTTTTAATATACTAATAATGTGTTTCTTTTTATTCCAGCATGGTTTTATGTTCATGTTAGGTTTTGATTATATGCTAGTTTTTTTTATATATGTGATTGTTCATTTGTTAATAAAGTTGTTGTTTTAAAAGTAGAAATAAATCTTCCCTAATACTTTGACCATAGCTCAGATGATTGGTCTAACTCTAATTGTTTGACCAATGAGACATCTCTGAGAGGTATTTAAGACCTCTGGGTAATGGCCAAATTATTCCCTGAAGAAGTAGTTAGATCTACGAAACATGTTGGATGTATTAATGCCATAATTTTGCCTATATTCATCCTTTGGATCTGTATCACTATCAGCTTATATTGGCTGCCACCGTGCTAACTGAGCGATCTCTGCGCAGGTAAGAGACTGTAAGGGACTCTCCTTCTTCCTCCCTATTGATTCCTCCATTGCCACGAGAACTGTGACGTCACTCCGCTATACCACGTGACGGAGCGGCATCGTGGCACGCTGTGTAAGCCCCTGCAGTTGCGGAAGTGTTTGCAGAGCAATTCCAACAGCTCTGGACTGCCCTAAGATCATAGCAGCTGGGAAAAGCAGCAAATCTACACAGGAGAGACGGGGGACTGTAGGGGAATTCCCCTGGAGGCAGTACAGTATATTGCCGGTTGAGGAGCGGTCCCACTAAGTGTCTGAATCTGCAGTATTACCAGGCTGCTTGAAAGGAATCCCCTTGTGAGCAGCGTCCTGCTGTGTGAGGAGTGCATGAAGGATCCCATGCCCCAGAACCATCATAGAGGCTCCTGCAGAGACAGCTGAGTGCCAGACCGTCCTGTTTTACAGCTACAGAGTGGTAACCAGTGTGTTATGCACTAAATGCACATGTTATTTTTATCTGATGTACGCAGATTTATTACCCCTTTAACATTGTAATACATTCTATTACTTACTTCACTATTTGGCGTTGTGCGCTGTTTTCTTTTTGTTTCCATTTCTTAGAGTGTGTGGGGTGCTGAGCCACCCCTAATGTTTATAGCAGCAGACGCCCTTATCAACCACACGGTTATGTTATAATTTAATTATTTAATCACTTATTCACTGTGGTATTGTGGTTTACTTTATTTATATATGGTTTAGTCACTGCACTGTATTCAATTATAAGGAGATAGATAGTAGCGCACAGTTTATTTCTGTTTTTCCACCCCTTAAAGGGGCCTGTATCTCGGGAAGCAGGGGGTCCCCGGACCTAAAACAAAAACGCTTCAGCTCCGGAGACCCTCTGCACATCTAGACTATGAGTAAAACACACACATCAATAAAGACTCGTTCCTTACCTTACAGGGTATCTGCTACGGTAGCGAAGCAGCATTAATATTTATTTAATAATACTGTACTGTGAGCAGGGGGTCCCCCGAGCTGAACCGCATCACTTTGTGGACCAGGGACCCCCTGCTTCCCGAGTTACAGGCCCCGGAATGTGTCATCGGCTGGCAGTGTCGCCGCCATCTTTATAGCGTCCCATTCGCAACGTGCCCGCTATAAATATGGCGGCGACACTGTAACCGATGCCCCAAACCGGGGCCTGTAATTCGGGAAGCAGGGGGTCTCTGAGACACAAATTAATGCGGTTCAGCTCAGGGGGCCCCCTGCTCCCGCACAATAGTATTAAAAATACATAAATGCTGCTTTATTACCATAGCGGATAGCCGCTAAGGCAATGAAGGGGTTAAGGCAGAATAGCATGTTTATTGGGGACATTTGCCCCCAATAAACATTGCAATAAACAACATACACCCCCTGTATATGTAAAATACATAAAAACAATAAATACATTAAATACATATAGTACTCACCACCCATGTTCGGCTGCCACGATGAAGGCCATCCTCATCTTCATCCTGCCCATGCCCCATCCGCTTCTGCAAAACAGACACAAGAATTAAACCATCCAATGTAATGTCCCCTAACCCCTTAATCACCATAGCGGTTATTAACCGCTACAGTCATTAAGGGATTAACCCACCATCACCCACATACCCTCCCCCACTAACCCCCCCAACCACCCTCACCCACTACCCACAGGGGAGTCCTACCAAATACCCTTGGGGCCAATACCCCCTCCCCCAACACATACAGTACAATAATGTGCCAAATAAATATTATCCACATAGGGATAATACATTATTTGGCCATTATTAAACACATTAAATACCTTAATAAAATAAAGAAAATTCTACTAACTTCATCAATAAGAAGGCTCCGTCGCCAGCATCATCCTTGGGGTCCGTTGCCAAAATAATAAATAGGCAATACATCTGAATTACATTAACATACCAATGAACCCCTTAATCACCTTATCGGGTACTAACCTCAAAGGTAATTAAGGGGTGAAGCCATCCTGCAATGGCACCACCACTTATGCATAACATCCTCAATGAATTAAAAACCAATTTCCTACACAAATCTCAATTAATCATTCAATCTGAAGGCTCAAATGCCACATAAAACATTGCCTTTACAGTGTATACATGTAGCATAACATGTAAACTACATGTACACGCTGCAAATCAATGTTAACAATACAGTAATCCAACTCAAATAGCCTGACATCACAAGAACTATATTATGTAAGGAAATAAAGTCACCATCAATGAATAAACACACATGAATTACATCCCTAAACAATTAAAATACCATCCCTACCAATTACACAATTAACTATAGCTATCGTAACAGAGAACAAGTTCAAAAGATACAAAAAAGGACACCAACAATTACTATATACTAAAGCAACCCTCTCCATAACCTACAGTACAGCATAAAGCCCAAAACTTACATCTCTCTAATAATAAAATACATTTAACACACATCTATGCATAGCAGCATAGCCACAATCATTTACAATACATAAAATGAAGCTTTAACAACACTATCATTTCTTACCCTGTATGTATATATCTCTCTAGACATACATACATACATACATACAGTGGCAAGAAATGATATGCAATAAAAAAAAATGAAGACATGAAAAAGCAAAAAAAAACACATAAACATTAAATACATTTCTTTATTTAACTTACCATTACTTGCCCCCACCGACTCCCGTTGATCAGCTTACTCACGAACCAATCCACGAACAGGAACCCATAAAAAAAAAACATAAAATAATAAACATTAAAATAATAAAACACGACAATCCAGGGGTCTTCTAGTTGTAAGCCATCTTCATCTGTATTCTTCTACCTTCTTATGGGGTCTTCTTGCCGTCCGGTGCCACGCCCTGGTCTTCTTTCTTCAGAGGAGGTCCTTCCTCCTCGGCGTCTGGCTTCAAAATGAGACGACATAGGCTTTTAAAGGCCTATGACGTCACATTTTCGTCATATGGTTCCCACGGCCCTGATTGGGCCGTGAAAACCATGTGTTTTGGGCGATGTAAAAAAAAATGATGACGTCACTTAAAGGCAATGACAGCACAGCCAATCAGAATGGCTTTGCTGCAATTGCCTTTAAGATGACATCATGAAAAGACACATGGCCGGACTCACATGGTACGGCAGCCAATCAGAGCGTGGGAAGTCTATCCCTACTCTGATTGGTTCAAGTACCATGTGACAGAGGCTTTCAATGATGTCACATCCTTTCTCCCCCAAGCCTCTGTCACATGGTACTTGAACCAATCACAGTCATTAAGGGGTTAACCCACCATCACCCACATACTCTCCCCCACTAACCCCCCACCCCTGAGGCCTAACCACCTTCACCCACTACCCACAGGGGAGTCCTACCAAATACCCTTGGGCCCAATACCCCCTCCCCCAGCACATACTGTACAATAATGTGCCAAATAAATATTATCCACATAGGGATAATACATTATTTGGCCATTATTAAACACATTCAATACCGTAATCAAATAAAGAAATTTGTACTTAGTTAGTGTGGGGCTGGTGAATGTATTTTTTATTATTGTGGGTAGTGGGGGTGGGTGAAGGGGGTATTAGCCCCAACGGTGGTTGTTTAGGGCTTGCGGGTGGGTAGCGGGAGGCCTTAACTCCTTCATGAAGGGGTTAAGTGCCCCCGCAACCCCCCCGCAAGTCCTAAACTCCCACCCAGGGCCAAATACCCCCTTCACCCACCCCCGCTATCCACAATAAAGATGGCATGGTGGGTTAACCCCTTCATTGCCTTAGCGGTTAGCCGCTAAAGCAATGAAGTGGCCTTTAAATGCCTTTTTCCTGCCTCGGATGCATGCCGGGGGGCTCCGGTGCGGATATCAGCTCCGGAGACCCCCGGCATCAATCACAGGCAGGAAAAAGGGCTGATTTTTTCTAAGTGTCGCCCCGGCCGATGCTTCTCCTCCAGCAAGTTGCCAACTTTAGTTGGCGGGACAGATTGGCCATAAAATCTCCAATCTGGGGTGCCGATCAGCAGAGAAAAGCTGATCGGGGCTTCCTGAATTCAGCCGGGTTTAAAAAGTGCCGATAAGTGGCTTATCGGCAGCCGTCTCCCGATAAGTTCTTATCGGGAGGAAAAGTTGCCGATAATTCCCACTTATTGGCACTTACTGAATCAGGAAGGAAAAAAATGGCTATAAAATGCCGAAAAAGCCGTATCGGGGCTTACTGCATGAGGCCCATAGTTAGAAGAGGCAATATGTTCAGGGTCATTGTCCTGGATGAACCAGTGACCACAAGATGGGAAATCATGCCTAATGTATTCAATAATATGGGTGACTATTTGCTCTTGGAAAAATACTTTGTCCATGATTCCTGGAACAAGAGAAGAAAAAATTATGTTAAAACTGAACATTAGGGTACAGAATACACTAGAGTTGTACTGTACAGTGCATAAGGCTACAGCATGTGACTTTGTACATTATTTTACCCTCAAATAAGATGATGCATCCTGGTCCATGTCTAGAGAACGAACCCCACACATGCACCGCACACATGCATCCAGGGCCACCAACAGCGGGGGACAAAGGGCACTGGCGTCCCGGGCCCCATGGGTCATGGGGCTCAGCCGCTCAGGCCCCCTGCACGGCCAGACGCCAGTTAATTTAAAAAAAAAAAAAAAACCTCTGTGGTGCCGGGTCTCATTGTTGGCAGCGCCGGAAATAGTTTGGGTTAAGGCTTCTGGCGCACCAGTGTGAGAGGGAGGCCCGGTGCGCGGGAGCAGCATTGGGTGACAGGTGCAGCGGGGCCCCTCGCAGCACTGCTACCTCCCCCCCCCCGCCGCCATTATCACCACGCTACCCACTCTCCACCGGGCCGTGCCGACATCCCCCCTCGCAGCCCAGACTTCCCTCCTTTGCTGAATCGGGCCAACATCCGCCCCCCCCCCCACAGCACACACGTGTCGTGCCTTCAGGGGGGCCGACAGCAACCACTTTGACCAGCCGCCGGGCCTTCCGCTGTACCGCCATACCCCCGCAGCCGCCAGACACCCCCCGCAGCCGCCGGACACCCCCCCGCAGCTGCCGGACACCCCCCCACAGCCGCCGGACACCCCCCGCAGCCGCGGGACACCCCCATACTGGCCTCCCCCAGCATAGCCCCCCCAGCACCGACGCTACCACCCGCAGGCACCGGCATGCCGCCCTCCCCCCCTGCAGGTAAGTCTGCTTTATATATATATATATATATATATTTGTATATGTATTGTGGTATTTTGTATATGTATTGGGGGTGTTGGGGTATTTGTTATATGTATTGGGGGGCTTGGAGTATTTGTTATATGTATTGGGGGGCTTGGGGTATTTGTTATATGGATTGGGGGGCTTGGGGTATTTGTTATATGGATTGGGGGGCTTGGGATATTTGTTATATGGATTGGGGGGGGGGCTTGGAGTATTTGTTATATTGATTAGGGGGGCTTGGGGTATTTGCTATATGGATTGGGGGGGCTTGGGGTAATTGTTATATGGATTGGGGGGCTTGGAGTATTTGTTATATGGATTGTGGGGCTTGGGGTATTTGTTATATGGATTGGGGGTCTTGGGGTATTTGTTATATGGATTGGGGGGCTTGGGGTATTTGTTATATGGATTGGGGGGCTTGGGGTATTTGTTATATGGATTGGGGGGCTTGGGGTATTTGTTATATGGATTGGGGGTCTTTGGGTATTTGTTACATGGATTGGGGGTCTTGGGGTATTTGTTATATGGATTGGGGGGCTTGGGGTATTTTTTATATGGATTGGGGGGCTTGGGGTATTTGTTAAATGGATTGGGGGGCTTGGGGAATTTGTGCTATGGATTGGGGGGCTTGGGGTATTTGTTATATGGATTGGGGGGGCTTGGTGTATTTGTTATATGGATTGGGGGTCTTTGGGTATTTGTTACATGGATTGGGGGTCTTGGGGTATTTGTTATATGGATTGGGGGGCTTGGGGTATTTGTTATATGGATTGGGGGGCTTGGGGTATTTGTTAAATGGATTGGGGGGCTTGGGGTATTTGTGCTATGGATTGGGGGGCTTGGGGTATTTGTGATATGGTTTGGGGGGCTTGGGGTATTTGTGATATAAATTGGGGGGCTTGGGGTATTTGTGATATGGATTGGGGATATATATAATGAGTGAGCGTGAAGTAATTGACGGAGGGAGAGGAGAGGGGGTGAGTGAGGAAAAGGGGCGAGTAAGATTGAGAAGCAGGGGAGAGAAATACATGCGAGGCGGGAGCGTGAGATGGGGTGAGACGGAAGGGAGAGAAATACATAGGATGGGGGGGGAAAGAGATGGGGCTCTTGAGGTGTGAATGGGGGGGGGGGTCCTGCTTAAAATGTTTGTCCCAGGCCCCACAATTTCTGATGGTGGCCCTGCATGCATCTTCACTAGGTGCTTGGGACACGGTTTCAGAGATAGGCATCCTATTTTGTGGAATGCAAAAGTGGCAAATCTATCTCTGAAAAGTCTCGCCACTTTCGATCCATGCCGTGCTTGGTCCACTCTTTTTACCTTGTTGGCATCCCTTATCATTGGATATGCTCTGTTAAGACAAGGAATAATTTTACAGGTACAGTAAAATAACACTTTAACCTACAGTACAGTAGTGTGCAGTACAACACTTTACCTGCACTGTCCTAACTAAGTCACAGTAATTACAGTATCAAACCTGTTCTGTCTCTTTGCATACTGCTGCGGCCAAGCTTAATCTAAAGCTTAACCGCATTTTTTCTCACCTTTTTTTTTCCTCCGCCGAGATTGGCCGCGCGCCAGCCGCATCTCACGGCACTAATGGCGCTGAACAAGAGAAGCGCCTGCAGAGCCGAAAAAAAAAAAAACAAGCCTGCGTCTGAACGGGGTTTTAAATTACCCGCATTAGACTAAAGCGGGCCACCACTGTACTACAGTATTGCATTATGCTATACTTTATAACAAAAAAACAAAGCGCACAACTCTAATAGGGTAAATAAGTTAATATATTGTGACAATATAGTGTGTAAGAAATGCACGTACAAGAAGGTTATACAAACAAGCAGGACATGTTTAGGGTACATGTTACCACTCCTGGATATAGATGACTTGCTTCACGAGGGAAGGGATCCCTGATGAAGTAGAGTAATCTACGAAACATGTAGGATTCTCTTTTGATATTGTGGACAAGAACAGCTTGTTCAAGTGTGTCTTCTATGTAACCCTGTGGGTACTGTGTCACGGACTTTGCTACATTGTATATTTGGATGTTTCATGCTGCAACAGATGAGAAAGGCTTCTGACCGGACAGGAGGCTGTGCATGCAGATGTTTCCTCGTTAAGCAAGTCATCTGTATCCAGGAGTGGTAACATGTACCCTAAACATGCCCTGCTTGTTTAAATAACCTTCTTGTACCTGCATTTCTTACACTCTATATTGTCACAATATATTTACTTATTTACCTTATGAGAGTCATGCACTTTGTTTTTTTTTTTTTATTTCAAACATTTTTATTGTTTTCTGACAGGGGTACATTCACATCACATGGTTGTTTATAGACAGTAAACTTAATTAACATATACATTTAAAAGTGAACAACCCGAAGCATCTCAAGGTTGATTGATCGAGAAGAGGCGATCTGCCCCTAGTATTTTGTAACCTCCTATGCATTTAGATTCTACTATGTAGATCCCGTCCGGGAGAATTAACAGTTTTAGGAGGATCTTAGATCAAACCCCTTATATTAGTACTGTAAAGGATAGGCAGAGAGAGAGAGGGGGAGAAGAAAGAAGAACAGAAGAAGGGGGGAGAGAGGGGATAGGAACGGGGAGAGCTAAGGGAAGGGGTGTAGTTGTCCTCCCCTCCACCTTGTCAAAAGACCCTGAGTAGACATGAACTCCCCCTTAGAGGGGTTAGTGGTCTAATGCAGAGTCCAACTGAAGCATCCATATCTCATTTTTAATCTCTTTAATTATAAGGCCACTGTGCCCAAACTTTCTCATATTGTACTATATTCTGTTTCAGGAGCGCCGATAGGTATTCCATAAGCTTGACCTCGCTTACCTTGCGAAGGACCATTTGCTTAGAAGGGGGTTTAATCTTTTTCCAATTAGCTGCTATTGAGCAGATGCACTTTGTTTTTTGTTTTGCACGATTCCTGTGTGATGTTAAGCCATCCACACTAACAGGCTCTAGACTCTCTACAAATGAGTAAAGATTTTTGTACGTAATTTATTAAAATTCACTTATTTCACTATTTAAGAAAACAACTTTGTTAAAAACCACTCACTGCACTCTTTATTTATCATTTATTATTGGTATAATATATATTTTAGGATTGCATCATATTTGTTACATTTATCACAAAATCACGGTTTAGTGCACAGTTTTTTCTTTTTTCTTTATATACTTTATTACAGTAAGACACTAACTTGACAAGTCCATATTTCCATCCCAATTGGCGTCTCATCAACCTGATGCTGATCTCAGATGCTGTGATATTGTGACTGTTCTCTAGAACAGTCTTGACTCTTGCTCACAGTGCTCATCATTAGCCTCGGTGATTTCATCCAGCAGACACTTGCCATCCTACAGTTTAAAGGAAAAGAGAAGAATTTGAGTAATAAAAGCAGAAAGAGACAAAAAAAAATTTATATTTTCTTCTCAAAGTACGGTAATACAGTAATTAATTGGGTCTAAAAGAATTGAAAAGGGAACAAGTAAACAAAAACATGCTTTTTGATATGCAAGAAGCTTATAGTGTCGTCGCTAGCAACGGCGATGCTGATGTCATGCTGCGGTCGCTGGAAAAATCAAATTGAAGTGACTTCCAGCAATCGCGACCAACTGGTCGTGCCATCACATCGAGCCTACTATTATCACACACAACGGCGTCAATACATTATTTTTGACGTGACATTGCGACACTGTCGCCGTCGCCGTCACAATAAGTGCGGCCAAAGGTTCTTAGCAGACATTAGTCGATGTAAACTGCAGATATATTTTATGATGTTTGTGTGTTCTCTTGAATCACCACTATGTTTTGAGTGGTGAGTTTAATGGTTCATCATGTGTGAGAGGGTATTGTATACCCCCTCATCTGTTATTTATCTGCCTAAGTTTCCAGTCAATTCAAGTCCTTCTGGAGAGAAATGTCACCCTGCTCTGATTCCACTACGGTACCTTACAAAATGTAGTGTTATCTGCACGGATAGAGACTTTGCTCTTTATGCCAACCTCAGTAGTAAAGCTGTACATATTTTTACCAAAATCATTCACCTTAAGGTGGGACATATGTGAATTTTAAAAGGTCAGCATTCAAGTACTGTACAATTAATTTCATATATTTATGGTATAAACATACCAGAATATTGTATTTGATGTTGCACCTCATAAAATTGTCAAAATATAAACATCACTAAATGAAAATTAATAATAATGGAAAAAACATCATACTGTAAATACAATACTCCTTACTTAGTTTATTCATATCTCAGGTAGTTACGCAAAAATGCAAGAATCCCTGCCACAGTACTTTGGGATTTTGTTATTGTGAAAACCTATTAGCATAAAAAAGGTTAATTGTACCATTAAACAGGAATGCGAAATTTAGGCAAGTTGAATTTCAACCCTCATTAATAAAGGAATCATTCAAACCTAATGAAGTGTTATGTAAATTCAAGTAAAACATTTGGTTAATTACATGAATAATTAATTATGCGCCTGTGCGGAACAGTTGAACAGAATTAAAAGAAGAAAGATAACCAACCATCAACAGAAGAGGCTTCCTTGTTGCATCTTCTGTAACCCAAATCACAGTTATACTCATGAGACTACCTTTAAGTAACTTCAGTACAATGAAATAGAACAAGGGTTTTGACATGCATTACAGAGTTTAATGTGCTTCATCTGCAGCTCATAAAACTCCATGTGAGCAGCTAAAAAAAATGTAGACAACAATGCACATTTTTATTTTGTTGCACAAATTGCAATTATTTAATAGATTAATTTAAAAAAAAGAAATGTTGTTAGTGTCACCTTTCAATAAAATTGTTATAATTTGAAGTTGCAAAAGTCAACACCCATTTTACTGGAGCAATTCATTCATGAAATATTTGGTCTTTAATATATCCTATTAATTAATTTCTCTGTATAAAAGCCATTATCCCAAATGATTTGCATCACCTAAAGATATTTTTTTATTCTGTTACTAATATGCTATCTAGTGGGTAGATAGAGTTTAGTAAACGTTAAAGATGTAAAACCAGTCTTTCTAATCAAATTCCTTTTATTGGACCTATTGAAATACAACTTCCTATTCTATATGAGAATACTTTCATAAAATATCTAGGTGTTAACATATCCATTTATTTTGATTCTCTATACAGTATACTGTTATAACAATGATTTCAAATTATTTGCATCATTATGTAACATGGCCTCCTGGCAGTTACTTCTGTTTCTGGGCCTTTCCTCTGTCAGTCCTGTTAGTGCAGGCAGTGGAAAGGTTAAATCCATTATTAGGCCTGTATGTGTATTTCAGCCTTGAATGTTGTAGCAATATTCGAGGGTGGGCCTTGCAACTCTGAGGCTGTCAATCTAAGGGGTGGATATTGGTTGGAACGCCCCCTGCTGTGTGTGAGCCAATCTGTATCCGGCACTGGCTTGTAATGAGTTAGAGTTAGAGACACGCCCCTAAAATGTTCAAATTGGGACATGCCTCCTAAATTATCTGTTAGTGTCAGTTGAGAATTAGAGAATGAGCTGAGAAGGAAAGAAAAGAGTTCTCTCCCTCCTACCCCACAGGGGCAGAGATGGAGGGGAAGTATGCTGTTATGAGCAGTGGAAGAGCTGCATATCAGGAGAAGGGCACATGCATTGAAGAATCTGTTGTGATATGCTGTACACTTACCTGCAATAAAGCCACCAAGAAAAGACATTGCTGTGTGGATTCATGTCTCTGGGTATGAAGGAGAGTCAGTGAGGGTCCACCCCCTGCAGATTTACAGGAGATCTTCACTGGCTGGAGGCACTGCACCATCAGAAGAAACCAGCCTGTTCCCCCTGAACCCTGTCCTGGCTCTCCTCACACCACCGCAGAGCCCTCAGCCCTCCTGTTGCCAGCAGGTTGCAGCACCCAGACCGCTTGAGGTAACCAGTGAGGAGCATACCCCCCATCTCATATAGGGGGGGGGGGTAGGATAAAAGGGCTACATTTGGAGGCGCTTCTGAGATGGAACTGCTCCCAGGACAGGACAGGTTTTTCCAACGAGACAGGTTTCCAGGGACATTGAACCATGCAGCAGTGTGTTGGGACTTTGCAGCAGCTGTAAAACTCTCCAGAGAGGGAATCTCTCACTGAAGCTTCCCATGGAGGGGGTTACCCTAGAACGGACCCCCTGGTGGCTATGTGCCAGGGTATGTGCTACCCACATAAAGTCGCTAGCCTGTGGGGTGACTCCCTGGGGGTCTATGGCCAGGGAGCGTGAATATCCACATACACGCCACTACATACAGTGGCGGCCGATCTGAGTCTAAGACGGCCAGATCCGCGGTTCTCAGATTATCCCGGTTATGTGCGTTTTTTTGTCGTTTTCGCCCGGAGTGAACTGCGATATTTTCGCGCTCGTGATATTAGCATTTTATTCTCGCTGTCTGCAATACTGCAATGCCGTGTAAAAACTCAGGGGGCGTTTGCGAGCTGTTGTCTTGGAAGTCTAATACCTTTGCGGTTCAACCTAGGCCAGTACTGTACACAGTCTGTGTGCGCGCGCAGTAATTGTAAATTTGCATATTTAAAGTATACATGCATTTGCAGTGCTGTTCTGCAGTACAGTATGTCTCATTTGAAAATTTTTGAAACGCATAGGCATGTACTGTACTGTAACAGTGTCACATTTCGGCATATACAGCGCTCTCCCCTCGCTCAGGATAATTAACTGCACAGCAGGGTACTGGAACTTCTTATCTTCTGTGCAATGCAGTACATCTCTCCCACACCATTCCTTTGAACGTGTGTCTGGTTTCAATCACATTCCTGCTTGACAGCAGGAATTTACTGCGCATGTGCCTGTAACTTTGCCCACCACTGCTTGCTTGAGTGAGTGAAATTTTTTTATTTATTGTCATTTTTTTTTCTTCACAAGCCTGCAAAAACCATCTTACTGTATTACGATATTCAATCTGTGCTGTAGCTTTTGTCTGCGATCCTGTGCGTTTGACTGCACATGGTTGATTTGTGTGCTTTTTACGTTACGTATTTGGGGGTGTATTATTATGATGAACTGCCTTTTGAAATTAAAGTATATCTTTAGCTTTGAACTTCATGCAGCTGTCTTTAATTTTTTTAATCTTGCCATTGTGTTCTTAATCTGTCCATAGCCGATCTTCAAAGCCTCACTGCGCCTCCGTGTAATCCTTTTTCAGATGGGAGCTATTTAGCTGCTTAGCTGCTTAGCTGCTTAGCTGCTTAGCTGCTTACTGCGCATGAGTCACCCAAACCCCCCCTCTCCACGAGTCGTTAATTTTCTGAATCTTGCCATTGTGTTCTTAATCCGTCCATAGCCGAGCTACAGTACAAAGCCTCACTGCGCCTGCGTGTAATTCTCTTTGAGACGGGAGCTTTGAGGCTTTGTTTACGGCAACGTTTTGGAAAATCCCTTCTCGAATTTTATTTGCACAGAGCAAAACCTTCTGCTGACCACAAAGGCTAAGGGTTTTCAGAGACGTCAGCCTTATTATGTCAAGAAGATATACGGTGATGTACTCTCGACGCAAAACGATCGGCAGCCAACCCATCGAATCCGCAGACCACTTCCTCACATACGCTTCGACGACTCTGCCACCGCTGTCCCGGAAATCTTCAGCCCGTCTTCTCCAACCCTCGTCCTCGACGCTGCCGCCGACCTCCTGGAAACCCACAGGCTATCCTCTACAGTTCTATCCGATGACGCTGCCGTCTCTGAAATCCATTGGTCACTTTCTCCTTTGCTCTTAGACAACTCTGCTTCTTGCCCGGAAATCCAAAGGTCACTTTCTCCATCCCTCTTCGACGACACTGCCGCTTCTCCTCTACCGGATATCCACAGGTCACCTCCTCCACTCTTCTTCGACGTCACTGCCGCTTCTCTCCATGGAACCCCCATCTCATCCTCCGTTGCACCCATCCACCCAAATATTCACACACCATGCACAAGAAGCAGCTTGTTAGACCGGATGCTGAATGGGATAACTGTGCATCTCCCCGGGAACTCTATTGTGCTGGCAAAGATAGATTTGCTTCTGGAGACAATGCTAAATGTGGAGAAACGGATGCTACAAATGGATCAACGAATGCTACAAATGGATCAACGGATGGATCGACGGATGGAGAAGATATAGGCTGACATAGCGGGCATACATTATTTGCTCAGTGTTAATGCCCCTGTTTCCCTGACGCTGGAGCAGGGGGGTGACATGGATGTGATGAATGGGACCTTCGACCCCCTTCCATCACCAAGCGCACCCCCTCACCAGAAGATGTAGTGTACATGTATGCCGTTGAGGAGGACATGACAACCCCGTCAAGACCACACCAGGAGACAACACGGCGACCAAGACCGGAGGAAAGCGTCCTCCCAGACAACCTACCAACGCCCGTCGCCTCATGCACACTCGCTCCAAAAAGACCTACATTCGCTCGCATCGATACGGTGCCCGACATCACCCTGTGCGATCTGCCACCGGCACTCAGGGAGAAGTATAGGGTGAAGAGTGCTGGTGCACCCCACAAGTATGCGTTGTTACTTTTTAAGCACCATGTTCCCTACTCGTTGTACTGCGACTGGGCCTTCAAAGTGAACTACGAAGGAAATCACGTAAAAAAGGCGCTTCCTGCCAATTTAAGAAAGAACATTCTGGATGAAATGCTGCGCTTTTATCCAATTACAGATCCTGTAATGAAAGGCATTCGAGACTGCATTAATGGCGTTTTGCGCCATACAAGGAATCGGCCATGGACGGACAATGCGGAGGACTTTCTGTAAGACCATACTGATGTGCTGAACTGTATTGTACTGTACATGATTTTACCTGCTGTACTTAAATAAAGGAGATGTTGTTGTGTGTTTTTTTACTTGTATTTATACAGAAATGTTTTAACTTGCTGTCCACACACACAGGACATGCAGAATTCCAGTCCCTGGGGGCCGCAAACAGGCACGGTTTTCAAAGTTGTCCTGAAAACCTGCCCTGTTTTCTGCCCTCGAGGACTGTAGTGGTGCAGGTCTGACTGACAGTTTTGCGCACCATCCCACTGTACTGTATATGTTTCTTTAATAAAGGAGATGTTTCGTTTGTATACTGTATTTTATGAATAAATTTTTTTTGTAATGACAGGTAAGACCATACTGTTGTGCTGAACTGTATTGTACTCTACATGTTTTGACCTGCTGTACTTAAATAAAGGAGATGTTGTTGTGTGTTTTTTTCCCTGTATTTATACAGAAATGTTTTAACTTGCTGTCCACACACACAGGACCTGCACAATTCCAGTCCCTGGGGGCCGCAAACAGGCACGGTTTTCAAAGGTTACCCTGAAAACCCACCCTGTTTGCTGCCCTCAAGGACTGTACTGGTGCAGACTGTTTTACACACCATCCCACTGTACAGTATATGTTTTGACTTGCCGTTCTTTAATAAAGGAGATGTTGCGTTTTGCTTATTTTATGAATAAAGAATTTGTTTTTAAAACATGTGACTGTAAACCATACTGACTGACATAAATGTTTTCACAACTGTAGCAGTAAATCATACACCTGTTGATGTTTTGAATTGCTGTGTACTTAAAATGTTTCTACATTGTACAGTATTTGTAAATAAATGTTTTTGTGCTTACTCCACCAATAAAAGAACATGTTGATTTGTTTTACATTGTTCCATTTGCTCCTTTGCTACTGTAACAAAATACAGTGTTTCTAGAATGTTGAGGCATACTGCACTGTATACTGTAGGCATGCTCAGTATAAGAGTATTAAAAAAAAAAAAAAGACACATACTGTACTGTACTGTATGTACTGGCACTGTAATACAAGTAGAATAAATGCATAGTTTTTATTTTTTCGGGTTTACTACACAGTATACTGTATATAAAAAAGTATTGTATACTGTACGGCCGGAAAACATCAGCATACTGTTTCAGGTACAGTATTCTATCCTAATCAATAACAACGGCCACTAAACTGTAGCCTCCGGTACGTGGGTTTTTAAATCCGATTCAGCAATGTGCAGGCATAGTTACACAAAGCGATATTAGCCATAGAAATCCCTCCATTAGCTGTTTTCTTTTCTGAGGAAAAACAAAAAGAAAAGTTTTACTGTAATGGTCAGCCCACTAAAGACGCTCCCAGCAAGTCCCACCAATAATTTTCTCGAGGGGCGTCCCCTGTTCACATGCGCATGCACCTACCGTCGATGTAATGACACGCATATGCATTTCAAGAAGGTTCCAATGCGCATGCGCCTAGCGTTCCACCAATTGTTCAGTATCTGCAGTACAGTACTGTAGAAGCCGTTCAGCCAATGATATTGCTTACAGGAGAATCGCTTGACTTTTGAATACACCTGATATTGATACTGTATTGTCAAAATAAAAAAAACACAGAAAATAATACGGCAACAATACTCACCATAGAATTTTCAGCTGGCGCTGGCGCCGGTCCACTGCCAGTCCAGTGTTCTTGATCATCCACGTCGATAGTTTGCAGCGGGACCAGTCCACCTGTAGTCAGCTAATGAGGCTGGAAATTGCTTAGGTACATGCAAGCTTGATCGAAACTGCACGCGAAATCGTCGTTTCTTAGTTGGTTTTAACACGACCCTTCGCCTTTTGCCGTCTGCATGATCATAGATACAGGAAAAAGCCAGTGATACACACCAATACCCTCCAACAAATTGTGGCTCAATACGATACGATAAAAACATGGATCGCTACATAACCTTTTCCTTATTGCTCGCTTCCACGTATGAGGAGCTGGCGAAAATGTGTAAAAGTCATAGTTTTCGATAAAATACTGATAAATTTGAACAACTGTTGCCATCTTATCATCTGTTGCATTAATCACGGCCCATATCAAATACGCGTAACTTCGGTCAGGTTTTTGGAAAACGGGCTGCACTTGAACACTCATGGCGGGCGGCGGGTCTCTGGAAAATACTGTAACCGAAACTGGTCTTTGTCTTTCTTTAATATGAAAAAGCCTAAATTGATACATTTTTGCAACCTCTTCCTTCAGTCTCAAGGCCAAGTTACAATAGCACACAGTGGTATCTTTTTTAAACGAAACACCTGCAAGTCGACACATTACTGAAGCGCATGCGCATTACAATTCATGAATATCTGCCATCTGGCGGACACGCAAAGAATTGCAACCTATTAAATCCGAACCATTCTCAATAAACGCATCAACCGCGCGTCAACCGCGCATGACCCGTGGCTGAGAACGCAAAATGAATGCAGCATGCTCCAGGTGAAGTGCGTCGCATTCCAGGAAAAAGCCAGGGAAAAAACGGCGGTGTTAGACTCAGATGCGCCGCAGCAGTATAGGGAGATTAGAGCAAAAAAGGCTATTCCCAGCCGTGATGAGCTCTTAGTCATCTTTAATCATCCCGGAAGCTGTGGCATGATCCGTGAAAGAAAGTGGGGTAGACTTTCCAATAGAAACAAGGGACATCTTGCTTGTCACTGAAGTGGGTGATTGAGAACCAGCAGGAACTGAGCTACTGTAATAAAATCAGAGAACATTGTGCTTGTTTCTGAATTGGGTCCCTGAGAATCCCTAGTGAGGGCATCAGACTCCATGGGAAACTCAGTGACAGGAATCAATCTTGGAATCAATTAAAGGAATTGCAGGTAACGCAGACTTAATAGGAGAAATACCTTGCAAAACAGGAATTTTAGCAAAGGTGATAAGCATCTCACAGACTACAGCAGAGGTGGAGGACAGGCAGTCAGGCTCTACCTCAGGTGCCAGAGATAAGGCAAGAGTCAACACAGGAAGCGCTGGGGAGACCCTAGAAGCCGTAAGGGGAGACTCAGAGCGTAGTAAGGGATCAGGGGCAGATAAGCTGATCTCTGAAGTGATAGCCTGAGGGGCCGTAGAAAGGGGACTAATAGCTGTCACAGGTTCCAAGGAGACAGACTTAGAGTCAAGGACAGGAATAGCAACACTCTGAGACAGAGGAGAAAAAGCATTGGGAACAGGCATAACAGATAGGACAAACGGAAGTGAGCTAGGGAAGGCTACTTCTACAACAGAAGATTTATGTCACGCCTGTATGCCCGCAGACCTGGCCAGTCCCCAGTAGTGAGGTGGGAAGTGTATTACCACGCACCCACAGCAGTGAGGGCATGCCCGGAGTGTGGTATGGCGTTGCCGGGCCTGTTGAGAGATGGTTAGATATACTTGCAACGCCTTTGGAGTACAGAGTAAGAGTAGTGGTGTCCATGCGCCAGAGTCCAGGGATACAGAAGTCAGAGTCATCAAGTTCGTAAGCCAAGTCCAGGGGTCACAGAGGTCAGCAAGGTAGAGTTCGTAAGCAGGGTTCAAGGGCAACAGAGAGCAGAATAGTCCAGGACGAGCAGAGGTCAAACCAGGGAAATCCAGGGGGAGCAGGAACAAAGCTGGAACACAGAGGAGTGCCAAGCATAGGACTGCCCACACAGAGGTAACAAGAGCTATACAGAGCAATGAGAGAAAAGACAGACAGGGGTTACAAAGGAGGGAACACCAATAGGAGAGAGAGGAGGAGTAGAGGGTGAAGTGGGAGACAGCAGGGATAGGTGAGGAGGAGAAGAGGAGGAGACAGGTAAGCCAATGAGGGAGATGGCCTGCAGGGCATGAGAGGAGGAGCCAGGAGGCTGAGAAAACGTAGAAGAGGCGCGTGTGCGCGCGCCCTCTGTAAGATTAGAGTGCGCGCACACAGGCTGCGTCACGAGACGCGCGGAGCGCCCCGGGAGCACCCGATGAGGATGAGGGAGGAATGGAGGGACAAGCCACCGGAGGTGACGAGACAGGAGTAGAGACCGAGGGAGGGCCGTAAGCTGGGAACGTCGCATCAAGGAACTGGGGAACGAGCGGGTGCGTGAGCCTTGCGGGGAGCGCGCGCTGATGCCGATATGGCATCAGAGACTGCCGGAGGGGGACAGATGCGGGCAGAGGGAGGGAGGCAAGCAGGGGAAGAACCAGAGAGGGAAGGCAAGCGTGGGACGTCAGGGACACATGGAGGGAAAGGAATCCCCTGAACCATCACAATTTAGTAGCGGCAGAGCTTAACTCAGCGGCTGCTGGAGAACTTTTAACTACAGTGAGAGGGGACTGCAGGTTTACAAAATCAGGGGTAGAAGGAGTTTTAGATTTGAAAACCTGATCCTCCAAAAAGGAGGGGGCTGATTGTAATTGTACTAAGGGAGCAACAACAGATATGCTGGCCTCAGAAGGGGTCACTTGGGAAGGGGCATAATGTGCACTGTTCGCTTTTAACCCTAGGATTTGAGAAGAGGAGAACACAGACAGTACAAGGGGGGCAACCACAACTGTGCTGGTCTCTAAAGTAGGTATTTGGGAAGGACTGTCCAGGACATCAGTAACAACAATAGATTCCAAGAAAAGGGGTCTATGCTCAGAAGCAGGGATTTCAGCTCTCTGAGTGACAGGTGGGGTCAGCGAAATACCTAGAAGTGGGAATTCTGCGAACAGGTTTAGGGAAACAAACGGTTCCTGAATACTTTTAACTGGAGCAAGTATTATTGCCAAAGGTTCAGGGAGCACAGCCCCGAGAATTTTAGCTGAGCCAGGGGACTTATAGTAAGGAGTATCCAAAGGCTCAGCAACTTAAACGTTAGGGAAGTCATTCAGTGCAACCCCTGCTGTGAGACGTGGGGGTTCGTTCTCTGATGCCTGAGGGCAGCAAGGATTTACAGGGTTTAAGGCAGATAGTACCTGAGAACCAGAAGGGAGATTTGTCTTCAAAATTGGGGACATAAGGGGTTCATCCTCTGAAGCTAAGGAGGTGTCCTTGACTGGCGGACTACAGGGATTTACCAAAGGGGGCTCATAGGGCTGACCCGCAGGGGTTAATACAGAAAAAACCTAAAGTGTTAAGTCAGGCTGTGCCTGAGAATCAGAAAAAGAGAAGCTAGCCTCCGAAAGTGGGGCCATAGGGGGTTCAGCCTCTAGCCCTAGGGACCTAACATTAGTCTGCGGAATACAAGGGTTAACAACGGGGACCTCACAGAGCAGACTAGCAGGGATTAAAACAGAAATAACCTCGGGGACAGAGCTTAGAAATTCTGGGTTAGAAAGAGAGGACAAACAGCATTCATTCTCTGGTGCTAGGGAAGACACACTGACCTGAGGAATGCAGGGATTTACAGTGGGAGGCTCATAGGCCTGACTAGCAGGGGTTAAGACAGGAATAACCTCGGGGACAGAACCCAGGGAGTTTGACTCAGGACTAGGGACCATGGCAGCTTCTTCCTTAGCGGACAGTGACAGCGAGATGGCTTGTCCATTCTTATTAGGGGGTGGAACCCCCACGGGTTTAGTAACAGGGTTGGCAGAAATGAAATTGGGATTAGAAAGTGCGTAGGCTGCGAGAAGAGGGTCCCGCTCACTTAAGATTAGGTCAAAATCTTGGTATAACACACGGGCGGCATCTAGAATCTGATCTAGAGTCTTTCGATCTGAGGTGCAAAAAACACGGTGCCGTTGGGAGAGCAGGGCCTGTTGAGACTTTCATTCCTCTTTAAATTGCTGAGATCTAGTAAGGAGTTCTTTACGAATCAGTCTTTCCTGAAGGGTTAAACCTTTATACAAGAACGCACTCTCAGGCGGAGGCAGTCTCTCAAACAGGTATGATCTTCCAAACAGGGACTGGTCCGCAGCCTGGGACATAGGTAGAGTTAAACATTTACCAACCCCCACCACGGCACGGTCCGGCTTTGTGGAGCCGAGCATACTGTTACGATTGTGCTCGCCACAAACCGGGACCGGGCCGCGGGGCCAAGGTGGGGTTATATAATCACTGACCTTAGTCCGCGCAGACTGATCCGGAGTGCGCAGTTCGTAGTCGTACATAGCAGGGTCAGGAATGGAGAAGGCAGCATCGTCGTTATTCAAGCAGGAGTTTGGCAACAGGTAGTCAGGAGTTCCCCGCTTCAGCTTAGGAGTGTGAGCACGGGAGTGGCCTCTGTGCAAGGAGCGGGCTCGGCCCATGACACCGGTCTCAGCAGGGGGAGGCAGCAGGCTGGCCTAAGTACACCACAGAGCAGCGTCGGGGAAAACCAACGCTTCATCACAGAAGACCAAAGCAGGCCTTTGTGTGGAGAATAGCAGCAGGCCTCAGGAAACAAAGGGTAACCACTGCTAGGGGAGAATGCAGCAGGTACCAGGAACCAGTGCTGGCTAAACAACGCTTCAGCACAGGAGTCAGGAACAGGCCTCTGCGTGGAACTAGCAGCAGGCCTCCGGATACTCAGGAACTAGAGATGAGAACTAGAGAGGTTAGAACACAAGGATACAAGCCAGGCGGCTTGTGGCAGAGACAGTAATATCCAGAGAAGGATTATGCTCGGCTCTGATTCAGAGCCAAAGCCCGAATATAAAGGGTGGAGATCCAATCACAGGGGGAGGTTATGTGAGCATTCCTCCAATGATGGAGCACAGGGCATAAGCTGCAATGAGAGGCAGGACATGTGCCATTGATTGCCAGAGGAAGCCTTTGTAACTGCAGAGGTCTGCAAAGCTAGAATCAAAGCCAGGAGCGGATTCCTTACACAAGCATACTCTAAAATAAACAATGTTGATAGAAAAGATCTTCTACAATATAATAAAAAGAAGGAAGAATGTGCTGACAACTTGGAAAAGAAAATCAATGTACCATTTATCACTGAATATAATCCACTAGCTCGACAGATCAAAAAAGTTATTCAAAAACATTGGCCTTTAGTATTAAAAGATCCCATTTTGCAATCACATCTCCCATTAACTCCAAGGGTACTGTTACTAAAGCTTATACCCTAAAAAGAATGTGGCACCCAGTTGCCTCAAATCTTCTCATAATGTTACACCTATAGGTAATTTTTTAGAGCCGTAGGTGTAAAATGTGCAAACTGGCATAGTCCCAAACAAATTAGAAGTTTTTCCTCATCCCATACAGGAATAAAATATGATATCAAACATTTGATCAATTCTGACTCATCTAATATCGTCTATCTCGTACAATGCCCTGTAAAAAAACAGTATATAGGGCGCACTATGTGAAAGTTAAAATTACGCATTGCTGAGCACATTACCAATATCCAGAAAGTATTCTAACAACATACATTATCTAGACAATTTTGTGAACAGCATAATGGTGACCCTACAGGCATTCAGTTCATTGGAATTGATAAGTTATCTGTTAGTTGGAGAGGAGGCGATAACATCAATGCCATCTCCAAGCTTGAGATCAGGTGGATCCATATAATGAAAACGTTGGTTCCACTTTGTCTCAACGCAGATATAGACCTTTGTGCATTTATGCAGTAATATGCATTTGCTGCTTACATTCATGTGTTAGTTATACAGATCTGCACATGTGTAGGAGTGCCCCATAGATCATATTGGTTGCAATGATCAGAATGCTTTTTTTCTCTTTCTGGTTAATTTCTGCTTTGCTTTCTTTTAATTATATTTTATATTAGGAAGTTTATTGTTTCTATCAATATTATTAATTTAGATAGATATCTCATTATATATTATTATATATGGTATTTTCT
This sequence comes from Ascaphus truei, assembly GCF_040206685.1. Taxonomy (NCBI): domain Eukaryota; kingdom Metazoa; phylum Chordata; class Amphibia; order Anura; family Ascaphidae; genus Ascaphus; species Ascaphus truei. The sequence goes on along the minus strand of NC_134486.1, from coordinate 211,728,448 downwards.
TTGCATTACATATTCATTTATTTTATGTAATGATGCAGCTACCAGTATTGGAACAGTTACCTAAGAAATTCCTGGGAGATTCTGGGACAGTCTCACATTAAATGCCTCAACATTGCCTCAACATTTCTGTAAAATTCTTAATGACCCATCGGATTAACACAGCAGGGGGTCCCTGCAGTCCCATTCAGTTTGCAGGGACCCCCTGCTGTGTTAATCCTATGGGCCATTAAGAATCTCACAGAAATGTTGAGGCAATGTTGTAACAACATTGAGGCATTTACTGTGAGACTGCCCCAGAATTTACCCAGGCGGAGTTCTAATACTCGTTGCTGCATCTGTATGTATTCACGTTTTAAGATATTTGTATTAAATGTATTTATAAAAGGAATTGTTTTATTATAATATTGTATTATTATTTTGTTATGGGTTAAAATTGTGTTTCTGCTATTCAGCGTATGTATTTGTGTACTGTATGTGCAGGAATTTTAGCATTGGCTAGCCAATTAATCTATCAAGGGCTAGTTCCGTCTATAAAAGTTTCCTGTTAGCTATGCAACCATATACCCCTGATGAAGTCTTTAGATAAGACGAAACGCGGTGGTGGACGTTCTAATACTATTATTTAGTCCTCTTTGATTCTCTGGATCATTAGCATTGGTAATTTGACAATATTGCATACAGCCATGGCCCCTTTTAACCTCCAACATCCCCGAAAAAATTCGGGAATGTTTTCCGTTTCTCGCGGACTTGGCCGCGCGTCAGCCGCATTGTCTAGACAGTGCTAATGGCGCTTAACATTGAAAACGCTCGTAAAGCCCAAAACAGCCGAAAACGGCCCGCATCTGCCCGCGATTTCAAAAATCGTGGGGAAACGGCCTAGAAGGTTAAAGGCGGCCGCCACTGTATGTACTTTTGCTGGACACTATCCCCTCACTTTACTCCATCAACGGATTTAACATCATGCTGACATCATCCTCGCAATTTCACGAGACATGGGGAACAGTGAGGAAGAGATTGGAAGCAGCTGCAGACGTATCTGTTACACCGCGCAGAGTCTCAGCGTTCCACGTGGAGTAAATAAAAGCCGCCATACAGATCAGCAGTGAGGAGAGGATTGTGTACATCCTACAGGCTTGAAAAATCTGCTACTTTGTAAGTAGCTTCTATCTTTTGCGCAGTTACTTAATACAAGCGTACTTCACCATATTTTGCCTATTTCTTATTTCTTTCAGAGACATCGCCTTCTGGTTTCTCCAATAATCCCTAGTCTTTTTAGTCCCTGTTACTCTGTATCGGTTTAACAGTTATTAATATTTGCGCCTGTTTTTATGTTCCTTTATCTATTTCAATACTATTGTGTATAGTTTTAGCACTGTGGCAGCATTCATTGATACATTTTTAGTTATATTGTCACAAATTGCGCACTTAGTTATATATACAGTGAGGTCCGGAAATAATTGGACACTGACACAATTTTCATAATTTTGGCTCTGTACGCCACCACAATGGATTTGAAATGAAACAACCGAGATGCAATAGAAGTGCAGACTTCCAGCTTTATTTTAACAGGTTGAACAAAAATATTGTATGAAACATTTAGGAATTGCAACCATTTTCATACACAGGCCCCTTATTTCAAGGGCTCAAATGTAATTGGACAAATTTACAAAATCATAAATAAAATGTTCATTTTTAATACTTTGTCGAGAATCCTTTGCAGGCAATGACTGCTTGAAGTCTGGAACGCATGGACATCACCAAACGCTGGGTTTCCTCCTTTGTGATGCTTTGCCAGGCTTTTACTGCAGCTGTCTTCAGTTGTTGTTTGTTCGTGGGTCTTTCTGCCTTAAGTTTTGTCTTCAGCAAGTGAAATGCATGCTCGATCGGGTTGAGATCAGGTGATTGACTTGACCATTGCAGAATATTCCACTTCTTTGCCATAAAAAACTCTTTGTTTTGCTTTTGCAGTATGTTTTGGGTCATTGTCCATCTGTAAAGTGAAGCGCCATCCAATCAACTTTGCTGAATTTGGAGGAATCTGAGCAGGCAATATATCCCTATACACTTCAGAATTCATCCGGCAGCTTCTGTCTTCTGTCACATCATCAATAAACACTAGTGACCAAGTGCCATTGAAAGCCATGCATGCCCATGCAATCACACTGCCTCCACCATGTTTTACAGATCATGAGCTTCAGATCATGAGCTGTTCCAAGCCTCCTCCATACTTTTTCCTTCCCATCATTCTGGTACATTCTGGTACTAACTGATCTTATTTTCATATGTCCAAAGATTGCTGTTCCAGAACTGGGCTGGCTATTTTAGATATTGTTTGGCAAAGCTAAGCTGGCCTTTCTATTCTTGAGGCTTATGAATGGTTTGCACCTTGTGGTGAACCCTCTGTATTTGCTCTCATGAAGTCTTCTCTTTAAGGTAGACTTGGATAATGATATGCCTACCTCCTGGAGAATATTCTTCACTTGGCTGGATGATGTGAAGGGTTTTTTCTTTTCCACGGAAAGGATCCTATGATCATCCACCACTGTTGTCTTCCATGGACATCCAGGCCTTTTTGTGTTGCAGAGCTCACCAGTGCGTTCTTTTTTTCTCAGAATGTACCAAACTGTTGATTTGGCCACTCCTAATGTTCCTGCTATCTCTCTGATGGATTTTTTTTTTGCAGCCTAAGAATGCCCTGTTTAACTTGCATTGAGAGCTCCTTTGACCGCATGTTGTGGGTTCACAGCAACAGGTTCCAAATGCGAATGCCAAACCTGGAATCAACTCCAGACCTGCTTAATTGATGATGAAATAACGAAGGAATAACCGACACCTGTCCATGAAACAGCTTTTGAGTCAATTGTCCAATTACTTTTGGTCCCTTGAAAAAGAGGGGGCTGCATATTAATGAGATGTAATTACTAAACCCTTCCTCCAATTTGGATGTGAATACCCTCAAATTAAAGCTGATAGACTGCACTTTAAGCCCATATTCATTATTTAACTGTAACTTGAATTTATTTTGGTACAGAGGCATCAGCCTTTATTCTAAAACCTCGCCTGCGTACCGCTCTGAATACCGGGTCATGACACGCTATGTTTTCCAACCATATAGCAATTGTCTCGGGTTTCTATCAGGTTTCTATCGGGCACAGAAATTTGCATTTTAGCGTTGTCTGCAATACCGTCTAGAAACTCAAGTGGGCGATCGCGAGCTGTTGTCTTAAAAGTCTAATAGCAATTCAACCCACTGTACAGCTGTACAGTTCTGCAAGTCTGTGTGTGTGTGTGTGTGTGTGTACAGTAATTGTAATTTGAAGATTTATATTTGAAGCAGAGATAACGTTACGAGTTCATACTGTATACAGTAGTCTTAGGCTCCTTAGCCATACACATAAAAAATATGAGGACACATACTGTACTGTATACAGGATAATTAAGGGAAAAGAAGTACAGTATTACAAAAATATAACGTTGCGTCTTCTTCCGAATATAAAATATTTTTTCCGCTCATGCGGATTAGAACCTTGCTGAAACGCATACTGTATGCGTGTCATCACATTTCTATATGTATTATTTATTAATCAATACTTTTGCTAGGCTTGCTCTTTTTTTCATACTGTTTTTATTTTATGCGAATGCTTATATGTCTCATTGGAACCTTGTTGAAACGCATATGCGTTATCACATTTATGCGCATGCGTGTATGTCTCATTGGAACTTTGTTGAAATGCATATGCGGGTCATCACATTTATGCGCATGCGTGTATGTCTCATTGGAACCTTGTTGAAATGCATATGCGTGTCATCACATTTAGGCACATGCGTGTATAAATCATCGGAACCTTGTTGAAACGCATATGCGTGTAATTACATTTAGGCGCATGCGTGTATGACTTCTCATTCAATGTGAATTTCAAGTCTGAAAGAACCCACCTTTTTTTCTTTTCTCGACATGGGCTTGCATAACAATTCTTGATATTCTGAGAATCAATCACTACTGTAGCTTTTTAATTCTACACTAGTCACGTACATACTTTATGAGGTGGGTGGCATACTGTGATTTTTACTTGGGGGTGTGGGGTTCAAAACATTATGATGACCTGTTGAAAATATTTCTTTGAACTAATAATCCAGCATACAGCCCACTCCCCATCCCCCCCCCCCCCACACACACACACAATGCTAAAGTATTTCTACTTCTTATCGACACCTTTCCCAAACTATTCACTTGTAATTGGTGGGTTTGTGGCTTAGTTTAATCTTCCCGTGCGTGTTATCACATTTATGCGCATGCGTGTATGTGAACAAGAGACACCACACATCCCGCCCCCCCGCCCCCGGAGCAATTCATGAAAATTCTTGTAGGCTGATAAGCCCTTATTAAGATTTTTAGATCCTTTTAGCTGTCATGATCAAAGATGGGTTCAGCATATTCCGTTCAATCAGTTCTTGAGAATAAAAAGGAATGATTCTAAGACCGAGGATTTCAATGAACAATCTTTATTCCTCAAAAAGAGATTTCTTGCTAAAAGGTATAATGAGGGTCTGATAGACTCGTCATTAGCAAGGACAGAAAAAATCCAATGAGAATCTTTGCTTAAATATCATCATAAAAAAGCCAAAGGGGTTAGTAAGAAAAAGGATGCTATACCTTCTTTCATTACTCAATTCAGTGGGGCACATGGTAGTATTAAAAGAGTGTTACGTAAACACTGGAGTGTACTTAAAATGGATCCCATATTGGGACCTAATTTGAAATCACAACCAGGCGTAGTATTTAAACGTGCACCTAATTTGAAAAGCTTATTGGCTCCCAATCAGGTTGTTAGAAACAACAAAACCTCTGGTGATATAAAAACACGCCTAGGGATTGTAGGCACATACAAATGTGGCAAATGCAAGGCGTGCAATCATGTCACTAAAGACAAATCTGTTACATCTTTTGCCACTAATCATGTTTACAACATCAAGAGCTTTATAAATTGTCTTACCACGCATGTGGTCTATGTCCTGCAGTGCAGCTGTAATTTACAGTACATTGGCAAGACAAAGAGACCATTTAAAATGCGCATGCTGGAACATCTGAGAAATGTTAGAAATATACCGAAAACTATAGCGAAAGGTATGCCTCTTATTCACTTATTAAAACACTTTAAAGAAGTCCATAACAGTTGCATTAGACTAAGGGATTCGAATGTGTTCCTTTATAATATCAGACAAGGCAATAGAGATCTCAATTTATTAAAAAGAGAACCATATTGGATCTTCACATTTCAAACAAGGTACCCTACTGGTTTCAATGAGTTAATAGAACTTACCCCGTTTCTAGGATAAGTATGTATTTTGTATGAAATGTCTATGCTGTAACTTTATTTAGTTTTGATTATTCTTTGTGTCTAACATATTTTAATAGAAATTCTGATTATGATTATATTTAGTTATATATGTTATAAATTATGCATGTTTGGTATATAGCATGTCTTAAGTCATTGCTTAGATGTGAATGAGTTAATTAACATCATTCTAGCGATCTTTCTGGATGTAATGTTTATACATTGGTGATACTGAATATATATCCTGTTCTAACTGATCTTGTGCTTTCCAAGCATATTTCAGCAGGAACTGCTGCCTCTAGTAACATGGTGATATAGATATTCCTCGGAAGGACACACACGTCTGGCACCCAATATGTCTTTATTCACAGCTCGGCACCTGATTGGCTGCAGCTTATGTAAATACGCGTACGTGACTCCTGACGAAGCACGTAGTGTGAAACGCGTAAAAAAAGAGGTCACGACAGGTCACTCTGCGCGTATCCTGACAGGCTGAGATGGCGTTTGCAGGGAGCTCGGGCGGTGGTAACATCTCTGCGGTGGCATGGTCCGGACCCTTAACGTTCACCGCGGAACCCGCTCTGGGCTTCAGTGTAAGTCTCCGTCTCCCCCTTTCAGCCTCAGGCAGTTGTTCAGCTACTACTTTTAGCCTTATTCTGGATATATATATCCCGTTTTATTGAACATTGTCTTTTTTTATATATTTTTTTTATATATTTTTTATATATTTTTGTTATGTTGTTTATAGATTTAGGGCCTCATGCAGAGAGCATCGAATTTTCAAATTGGCGAATTTCATAAAAAGTAGCTTTTAAGGAGAGTTTTAGTCTCCATATGCAGAAAAGTTCGAATTCTGCTATGTTTAACATGGATGCGTGTGGCGAGTTTAAATGGGAAAGATGCGCGCTTCAGAAATGTGTAAAGAAAAAATCGCGCTTTTTTTGTCCCCTTTGCTATAGGCGGCGAGCGCCATCTTATTGCCAACTTTTCCTGGCGCGGCAAAAATGAGAAAATCGCGTCATTTTCCTGGCGCGAACAGCCGCTACATGCCGTTCGTACCTCTCTGCATTCGGAGAGTTTTAAAAATGGCGAGATGGAGTTTCTCGCCAGCCGCGAGGCGAGTTTTAGAAAGAGAAAAAAAAAATTGGCGCGTTTTTCATAACTCGCCATTTTCTGCAGTTTTCTGCGCGAAATTGTACAAAAAATGGCGAGTTTTGAAATAACGATGCTCTCTGCATGAGGCCTTTAGTTTAATTAGATACATTTAATTATTAATGTGGTTTCTGTTTATTGTAAACCTAACCCGGATCTATGGCTCATGTGTACTGAGGTGGGGTTGGATCCCCTCAGTTATTTTTTGTTTTATTAATAAATAATCTACATTATTTTAATCTCCGGTGTGCATTGTGTGCATTTTTCTTCTGATAAGCCCTTACTGTAGAACAAATCCTCCCCCAAACACATTAATTATTTTTTTTTACTAACTAATCCTGCACACACTTCTACTGTAGCAGTACCCCACCCACCTCGCACGCTAAGTCTTACTATCAAGGCAACGGTAATGCATCTGCTTATCAACACTCCCCTCCCCACCCCCCCCCCCCTCCCCCAAGCCATTCATGAAAAATCGTGTAGCCTTCTTGAGGGACTGACTGATTATAACCTACCATTATGTGTATTTTTTACTGTTTTTCCAAACTGAAAACAAAAGGGAAAACAAAAGAGAGGGGGGAAGGGTGGGGAGTGGGTACAGAAAATAAAAGGGTGTGGGGGGAAGGTGTAGTAGGGTGACATCTATCATGCGCTCCTCGCAGGAAGCGTAAATTCAATTACACTTGAAACATCCTTAATCAGAGCTAAGTCATAACTTTTGAACAACAGAACAATCAAGCAGCAGCAAAACCGGAAATATTTAATATACTGTACCATTAATAATTTAATTTTTCCCCAGAAAGGAGGGATTTCGATGGACCTACTGTACAGTATGATATCGCTTTTTTGAAATGTTGCTTGCGCATTGATGAATCTGATTTAAAAATCCAAGTACTAAGTCTTCTTGAGGCTGGCGGTCTAACACACGCATGCGCATGGATTTGACGAGAATGGCTCCTCCAACCCCACCCCCCGAAACCATTCTTTAAAATCTTTGAGGCTTTTTTTACAGTAATTGTGTCGGTGAGTCTTCTTGAGGCCGGCGGCCTCTTTGAGGCTTTGTTTACAGTAACGCATGCGCACGTGTGATAATCCCTTCTCGAATGACTCCTCCACACACATTCCAAGTGAAATTCAAGTTTAAGGGCCGGTGGTACACTGTAGCACCGTTCATCACCCCCCCCCCACCACCACCACTTCACACACAAAGCCTTACAAACAAACCAATGTGAATAGAAATGTTTATCCACACCTATCCCAAATTTATCTGATCAATGATTCTTGTTAATTTAAAGAATTTGTTTTTATTTAATCTGGATAATCATTGAAAAATGACAAACACTGTACTGTAATCATGAATAATACAAATGTACCATCTTGTCTTTACAGTATCTTCTTTGTAATGGCTGCATCGCATTCAGGTGTTCTTTTGGCATTGAGAGAGGAGGGGGTGTAAATGAATGACTGTTGCTAAAATATACAATACACACAGTTCAATACATTTACACATGATACCCCCCTTTCCCCCCACCCTTCATTTTTTAGTGCAGCAGCTCTGTCTGAAAAGAAAAAAAATGAGTGCAGTAAAGTGCATTTAAGGCATTGTGTATATCACTATATTAGACTATACAGTTACAACTGTCAAACTATACTGTATACTGTGCTGTACAGAGTAACTGTATAACTACAGTATACTGTACAGTATATACTGGAACTCTATACTACATTATAACTATTGTATAACAACTTTATAACACGTTTTTTAGTGCAGCAGCTCTGAAAAGAAAAGAAAAAATGAGTGCAGTAAAGTGCATATAAAACAATCTGTGCCATACTTACCTGTATCATACTTGCTGTACCTATACTTACCATACTACAGTACTATACTGGACCTTAATACTTTCCTGTTGCCTGACCATTACACTGTAAAACAATGGGCAACATGGTTGCAATATGATCTATATATTTATTACATCTTTCTACGGTGAGTATGTTGTTCCAAAAACTCAGTATGCCATCCACCAATTCATCTTTTCTGATATGATCCTTGAGCTGATGCCATACCATTTCGATAGGATTCAAATCTGGCGATCTGGAATTGGAGGGGGGAAAGAAGGAGAATTAGTTAAAGAGATATACAGTAAACAGAGTATAATAATGAGAAACGGTTACCGTACTTACTCCGGTCGCGTCTTAACCCAGTTGATACCGCTTGCAAGAATATGCGCAGTTGACGCGGTGTGTTTCGGATCATTGTTCTGGAAGAACCGGTGACCAGCTGGGAATTCACGTGTAATGTATTCAACAATCTCGGACACTCTTTCCTTTTGGAAAAATACTTAATTCATGATTCCTGTAACAAGAAAAGAAAAGTGCTGCAAATACTGTACACTTGTACAGTACAGTGCATAAGGCAACATCATGTGACTTTGTGCATTATTTTACCGTCAAAGATGATGATGCATCCTGGTCCACATCTAGAGATGGCACCCCACATATGCAGTTTCACTGGGTGTTTGGGACGCGGCTTCAGGGATCAGCGTCCTTTTTTCAGGAATGCAAAAGTTGCAAATCTCTCAAGCGATACAGTTGACTCGTCAGTAAAGATGCAATCCTGAAAAGTCTTGCCACTTTAGATCCATGCCCGTGGCTGGTCCACTCTTTTGATCTTGTTGGCTTCCCTTATCATAAGGTACGCTCTGTAATGACAAGGAATAATTTTTTAGGTACTGTACAGTTACTTAAACCATACTTTTATCTACTGTACTGTCCAGTACTAACCTCACACGTCCATATTTCAATCCCATTCTGCGTCTCATCTTCTTGATGCTGCTCTCAGATGCGGTTATATTGTGATTTTTCTCTAGAGCATCCTTGACCCTTGTGGCACTCCTCTCATCGTTCTCTTCACTTATTTTGCCAACCAGAAGAGTTGTCGCCCTACAGTGTAAAGGAAAAACAACAATTAGTTACACTAGGCCACAAGTACATACAGTACTGTATTACTGGCAGATATATTAATCTGTGATGCTCCATCATTTCAGCTCAGGCCTACAGTGTGGCGAAATATATATAATATAGTTATATAAATATACAGCTATATAAATTATAATAGAGATATATACTGTATAATATAGTTATATAAATATACAGCTATATAAATTATAATAGAGATATATACTGTATAATATAGTTATATAAATATACAGCTATATAAATTATAATAGAGATATATACTGTATAATATAGTTATGTAAAAATACAGCTATATAAATTATAATATATATATATATACAGTATATATATATATATATATATATATATATATATATATATATATATTATAGTTGTCACGCTTGTGCTCTCCACACAAGCGCAGGGAAATGGAAGGGACGCAATAGCGAGGTGGGGAGGCCGCAGGGGATACGAAGGGAGTAAGTTGCCAGTGGGGATCGGCACACGTAGTCACATGATTGCGCTAGTGCAGAGTAGGTAGTAGCATCCCCAAGTTGCCTGTAGGCCTCCTTGAGGTAGCTAGCCCTACTCTGCACCACCACCGCTCACCACCGTTTTCACTTATAACTTTAATACACAGCACATTGACTATCTGGACCTCCGATTATTTATTGACATCAAAGGCCAAATTCAAACGGAAACATTCAGAAAACCGAATGCAAGAAACATACTGTTACGAGCAGACAGCTGTCACCCGCCTGCGGTCATTAGGGGTATCCCCAAGGGCCAGTTCCTCAGACTGAGGAGGAATTGCTCCACGGAGGAGGCTTTTTCTCGTCAGTCTGAGGAATTATGCCATCGCTTCCACCAGAGGGGCTACAACATGGAATCTTTAACTAATACTTCCAAAGAAACTGCATTGACGAATAGAGAGGATTTATTTAAAAATACCAAGGGTGATCCACACAAGGATAGAGTAACATTTAGTAACAACAACAGAAAAGACACTGGGTTCATGAAGGGGGATGTTCCACTTATGATTACCCAGTATAATAGATGTAGTAACAAAGTTCAGAATATTATACGTAAACATTGGAGCATCCTACAAATGGATGGCAGCCTTAAGGACTGCGTCAAGCAGGGCCCCCGTTTTGTCTATCGTAAGGCAAAAACTATTGCAAGTTATGTATCACCAAGTTATGTCGCGTCCTCCAATCTGCCCACTAGAAAATTTGTAACTAAGGGCTCATACAGATGTGGAGGTTGCAAGATCTACCAGTTTATGACCCCTTCAAAGCACTTTAGAGGTTTAAGATCTAATATTGAATTCCCGATAAAATCATTTATTAACTGTGACACACAATACGTGATTTACCTCTTAACTTGCGGGTGTGGGATCAACTACGTAGGGAGGACAATCAGACCACTTAAGATCAGAATCCTTGAGCACATCAGACTAATCAGAAAAAGAGACACATCACACCCGGTCTCAAAACATTTCACCCAATGCCCCAAAGGTAGTCTAAATGTGCTAAATGTTCAAGGAATTGAACAGATCTTTCTGAAAGAGAGAGGGGGTGACTTACTCAACCTTTTGGACCGCAGGGAGGCATATTGGATATTTATGCTCCAGACTAGAACACCCTGCGGTCTGAATGTTGAGTGGAACCTGGGCCATTTTCTTAAAAAATAAAAATTCTTAATAAATAAAAATGGAGAATATTAAATATGGTATTGTGTTTTACAAGCACCTCATTACTACTTTGCTGAAGTAATGACATGCTTCTTTAAATATACATGCAAGTAATGATATGAATTGTCTTCTCTGCCTTAACATTGTGTTCTCAACACTACTTTCTGTCAACTATTCCATTTTATTGTGTAGGTATTAGACCCTGACATATGGCCAGAGCCCTTGTGATTCATGACTTATGTGGCATCTGCCACCGATTAGTACGGTAGCTTCCTGGTCAGGGCAATTGCTATGATTATTTTTGAGTAGTACTGGCTTATTTAACAGTCATAGAATTTGTTTAACATGCAACAGTACAATTGATTCTTCTTTACCATTGGAGACACAGATAAACAAGACATAACATATCAAGTCTTGTTGATAATCTTTCAATTGCTTTTAATATGTTTTGTGTATGTGTGTAATTATGACAGCACTTTGCTGATATGGATTATAGATCCTATTTATATATTCACTGTGGTATGTCTGTGTACTGTATATGTGGGATCTGTATTTGGGATGTGCACCTTTATCAATAATAGAATGTATGTTTTACCCCTTTGTATTTAGAACGAAGAGAAAAAAAGGGGGAGCAAGGGATTAGAGGAGATTGACCTGTATTAACGGTACTAAGATGACTTCATAGCATATCTAGCTGTTTAATAAAGGTGTGGTGATGAAATGACAGTAGTTGATAATCAAATACTCACACGGCCCTGTGTGAGCACATATGTGTAAAGGTATCTTGCTTCTGGTAGCTGCTTCTTAGCCCAAAAGACTGATAATGTACAGATGGAAATAGAGGGGGGGGGGGGGTCTTTAGAATAATAATCATATATAACTTACACGGCCATGTGTAAGCTCAATCCTGGGAGAGAATAATATGGGGTTGCCTCTGATAGACCCGTCCGTGGTGTCTCCCGTGGCAACGTGTATTCAGCTGCTGGCGGGCAGTATATTGGCTGGCGGTTCCCCTTCCCTCACTCCTTCCAATTCTCCCCCTCTCCCCGATTCAGGAAACGAGGATGCGCGAGGTAAAATAATAGCAGGGCGTCAGTGACAGTCCTCAGTAAAAATTAAAGTTTTATTCAGCAAATAAACAGGAAAAAAACTCACAAAATGAAGTTTAAGGCACCCCGTGACACTCCTATCAGCGTGGCTGCAGGTCGCCTTCCAACTACGCTGTCTTCCGTGTCCGGATTCAGAAGTGCTGGGAACTTCTGACGCGGCTGTGCTTCCACTTGCTACGGAGGCTTACCCCTTTGTATTTAGTCTGCTCTTTTTGGCTATTATGTACAGATTTTTTCCTCTCTGCATCTCCTCTCCCTCCCCTTCGTGTATGCACGCGGGACTCTGCGCGATTGGAGCAGCCTCGTCTGCCTCACACACTCATTGGTGGTGCAGCGGTGTACTTCAGCCAATCGGAGAGCGTGATGATGTCACTGGGGGCGGGAGCTAAGCCAGAGAGTAAGGGAATATCCCTTTTTTTCTTCACGGTCCACTGTGAGCATGCGTGGGCGACATTAGGGGCGGTCCCTACCCACAATCCTTAGGGCTGTTGGATCGGAGCGCCGGATGACGTCACGCGCATGCGCAGTGGACCCGCGATTCAATTTTGCACAGATTCCTGATATTTGCTAATTAAGCATTAGGTATATAAGGTGCCCACTCTGTACATATCCCATACTCCTTGATAAAGGACCCGTTGGTCCGAAACGCGTAGGAGGTCCCTGTCTGTGTCCCCCAAGGGGGTGAATTTGTCTCTCACCATGCTGCAATAAAGAAAAAGGTTTTTTATTCCACACCTGACTCCCTGGCTGTGCGCCATTCATTTTTTCCTACGATACTGCTGTCCTGGGAACCCCCACTTCACCTGTTCCAACACCCATCCCCTACGATGCTCTGCTGGGAACCCCCAGGTCACCTGTTCCAGCACCCATCCCCTACGATGCTGTGCTGGGAACCCCTATCTCATCCTCTCCACCACCCATCCACACAGATGTCAGCAGCACTCCTTGCACCAGATCCAGCTTGTTCGCCCGCATGCTGAATGGTTTAAGTTGTGTCGATACCCCTGACAACTCTATGGTGCAAAAGATTGATCATCTTTTGGAGACCATGTTAAATATGGATAGGCGTATGGAGAAGATGGAGAGGAAACTGGAGAAGATGGAGAGTAACATAGCGGGATAAATTCTTTGCTTGGAGTTCCTGGCCCTGTATGTTGGACACAGGAGCGTGGCCTGGCTGTGTACCTGTATGCCATTGATGAGGATGAGATGACAACCCTGGTAAGACCACGACAGGAGATGACAACCTCGATAAGGCCACAACGACAGGAGGAAAGCATCCTCCCAGACCACCTACCCTTGCCCGCTACCAGAAGCACACCCCTCCCAGAAGCACACCTGCTCCAGAAGCACACCCGTTCGCATTGAAACGCTGCCAGACATCATCTTGCGCGACCTGCCCCAGCAAGTCCAGGATAAATACAAGATCGGAAGTGCTGGTCTAGCCCAGAAATATGCCCTGTCCATCTTTAAACACCACGTCAGTTATGATGTGTACAGCGGGTGGACCCACAACGTTAAATATGAAGGGAATAAAATCAAGAAGGCTCTGCCAGATAATTTAAGGAGAACAATTTTGGAGGAAGTGCAGCGTTATTTTAATGTTACAGATCATTTAATGAGAACCGTGAGAGACACCATTAATGGCCTTTTGAGGCATATAAGGGCTCGTCCCTGGAAGCACAGACCGTTGGGGATCGACTTTGCTGCTGCTTGATTGTTCTGTTGTTCAATAGTTATAAAATAATGTTTTTACTCCCAAAAAAATAAAAACAGTTGATTTTTAAAATTGTTTCATTGTGTCACCTTTAATAAAACATAAGTATAACATTTCACATAATGGTTGGTTATAATCAGTCAGTCCCTCAAGAAGGCTACACAAATTTTCATGAATGACCCGGGCGGGTGTGTGGGGGGGGGGTGTTGATAAGCAGTTGCATTACCGTTGCCTTGTTAGTAAGACTTTGCGTGCGAGGTGGGTGGGGGGTGAGGAACTGCTACTGTAGAAGTGTGTGCAGGATTAGTTAGTAAAAAAAACTAATGAATGTGTTTGGGGGATGATTCATTCCACAGTAAGGGCTTATCAGCCAACAAGAATTGTCATGAATGGCTCGGGGGGGATGTGTGGTGTCTCTTGTTCACATACACACATGCGCCTAAATGTGATGACACGCATATGCATTTCAACAAGGTTACAATGAGAAATACATGCATGCGTATAAATGTGATAACACGCTCAGGAAAATTAAACTAAGCCACCAATTACAAATGAATGGTTTGGGGGAGGTGTCGATAAGAAGTAGAAATAATTTAGCCTTGTGTGTGTGGGGGGGGAGGGGGAGCGGGCTGTATGCTGGATTATCAGTTCAAAGAAATATTTTCACCAGGTCATCATAATGTTTTGAACCCCACACCCCCAAATAAAAATCACAGTATGCCTCCTGCCACCCACCTCAAAAAGTATGTACATGACTAGTGTAGAATTAAAAAGCTACAGTAGTGATTGATTCTCAGAATAGCAAAAATTGTTATGCAAGCCCATGTCAAGAAACGAAAAAAAAGTTTTTTTTTCAGACTTGAAATTCAAATTGAATGAGGAGTCATACACGCATGCGCCTAAATGTGATGACACACATATGCGTTTCAACAAGGTTCCATGAGACATACTGTGGCGGCCGAGTTTATTCTTACCTATACCCGGTCTCGGCCGCGACAGTAACCGGGCGCGCGCCGGGGTGTCCCGTGCGCGCGCCAAAGCCTCGGAGGAGCGGTCCTCCGATCGGGGCTTCCCTCTCCCCTCTCCGGGTCCGCCGGGTCCCCCGGAACCTCCCACCTCCGTCCCCCACATCGCGGGACACCAGGGCTCCCTCGGGGAGCCCTGGGCATGCGCGCATGGGGCGCAGGCGCCCGATGAAGCGTGACCGCGCATCGGTGACGCGCGGCACGCCGAGGGGATTTGGCTAGCAAGCCGGGAAATCTTCCGGCTTGCGGAACTAGCCAAGTCAGGATAAAACGTGTCGCCAGTGTACACACATGCGCATTAAATCAAAACAGTATTAAAACAATACATATAGAATACATATGCTGTAGAATAAATACATACTGTTTTGAATAAAAGATTATACATTTTTATTTGGGGGTTTCATATAAGAGTTAATTAAGCATGCATGTGTATTGCTATACAGTATGTAAAAAAGTATTGAATATGAAAACAGCAGCATACTGTTTAAGGTTTTCTATAAAACTCACAATTATTCTATCCTAAGCAATAAAAATTGCACTGTCACTAAATTGTTGCCTACAGTAATTGGATTTTTAAATCAGATTCATCAATGCGCAAGCAACGTTTCAAAAAAGCAATATTATATTGTCGGTCCATCAAAATCCCTCCTTTTGCCGTTCTCCACTTGATGACAAAGTTTCTTTTCTGAGGAAAAATAATATTATTACTGGTACAGTATATTATATATTTCCGTTATTGCTGCTGCTTGATTGTTCTGTTGTTCAAAAGTTATAAAATAATGTTTTTACTCAAAAAAGTTTCATTGTTTCATTGTGTCACCTTTTATAAAACATACAGTAAGTATAAAATTTCACATAGTGAGGAGGCAACAACAATTTTCATGAATGGCTCAGGAGGGGGTGTTGATAAATGGTTGCATTAACGTTGTCTTGTTACTGTAGTAAGACTTTGCATGTGAGGTGGGTGGGGGGTGGGGATGTGATGATACGCATATGCGTTTCAACAAGGTACCATGAGACATACACGCATGTGCCTAGCTGTCCACCAATTGTTCAGTATCTACTGTAGTAACTGCTCAGCCAATCATATTGCTGGACTACATATTCTAGAATTGTGAATAAAATAATAGAACTAAATAACCATGAGCAAAGCGATTGACTATAGGAGAAAGGACCGATCTGCAGTAACTAATCACTTGCCTGTGTGCATAATGTATTGATATTTTAAAAAATGAATAAAATACGGCAGCTTGAACTGCAGGTAGTGTAATACAGGTAGTGTAATACAGGTAGTTACTGTAGTAAATTATACTGTATTTACCTTCATTATAGACTTTGCCAAACGGGTTGTGATGAGCCACTGTCACTCCTGTAGTCTTCATAATACACGTAGTTGACAGGTGAAAGCGGACCTGCTACACCTGTAGTTGACGGCTAATGAAGCTGGAAATCTTTTTGGTACATGCAAGCTTGCTGGTATCTGCACGTGAAATCAGACTCAGGCTGGAAGTTTTGCAGGTATCCTGGCAGAGAGCAAGGGTTGCCGGTCACCAGATTTTCACAGACGGTTGGACCGTTATTGTAAGCCGGAGCTGGCGCCGGTGCAGGCGCTGTTACATTGCTGGCCTGGGATTGACGAATCTTATTTGGATTTAACATGACCTTTCTCCTTTTGAAGTCTCCATGATCAAAGATACTGGAAAAATCTGGCATCACACACCAATACCCTCCTCTAACTCCGTGTGCAGGGGCAATACGGAAAAAAAAACGGATCGCTACTTAACTTTTTCCTTATTGCACGCTTCCACCCACGAGCATCAGGTGAAAATTTGTAAAAGTCATACTTTGCGATTAAATATTCATAGATTTCAGCAACTGTGGCCATTTGTTGCATCTGCTGCATTAATTGCAGAACATATTGAAAATGCATAAGTACAGTCAGGTCTTTTGCACACGTACTGCTGTGTACTCATTGCGTCCAGTCGGCAATTGTGCAGGACAGGAACAAGAATGTAAAAAAGACACAGAGAATTGAGTTTTTATTATGAAACATCTAAATTGATACAGTAACTTCTTCAGTACCAAGGTTAATTCACAATGGACCACTGTGGTAGACTTGGTTTATAAAGTATCTGTTTTTATTAAACACCTTCAAATCAACACATTACTGTAGTACAAGTAGTGTACACATTAGAATTCATTACAATTCATGAATATCTGCCACCTGGCAGATCCGCGAAGAATTACCCCCAATTAAATCCAAAATCATTATAATTAAACAGATCAAGGGGGTCATGCACTAAGCAGCAGAAAAGTGCATTCGCCAGGTGTTTGAACTCGCCATGTTCTTGGCGTGTTGCCCTCGCTGTATGCAGGAAGGGCCGAATCCCTGGCAAATCACAGCATCAGAGCAACATTGCCAAACATGGCGAGTAGCCGGTGGCGAAACAGTCTGCCTGGCAAGAATCTGCTGATAAACCGTCCCCTGCCGAGATGTGTCTGCAGCAGAGAGAGATCCGCCACTCTCTCAGCGCAAACATCGGCAACATTAAAAAATCTTTTAAATACATTTTTATTCATAGTGTACATGTGCATGGGGTCTCTGGAGCTGAACCACATTGGTTTCAGGTCCGGGGACCCCCTGCTTCCCGAGATACAGGCCCGATTATGAGGTGCCGGTATCCCTCTGCATTTAAATGTCCCGATCACGTGACTGCGGAATGTAAACAAAGCAGAGGGATACCGGCAGCCCATAAAGGGGTCTGTATCTCTGGAAGCAGCAGCAGATGAAGATGAGGATGGCCTTCATCGTGGCAGCCGGACATGGGTGAGTGCAATATGTATTTAATGTATGTATTGTTCTTTATGTATTTTAAATGGGCAAATGCACTATTATCCATATGTGGATAATAGTAATTTTGCACATTACTATACTGTATGTGTTAGGGGGGGTGTATTTTTTTTAAAGTATTTATGTGTTTTTTAATTATTTTTGGGGAAAACTGAATTGGTACTGCAGGCCCGCGGGGACACCTGCGGGTAACGCCCGAGGGCCACTGCCAGCCTAGAGTATCATTACTGTGCATATACTGTATGTATTGTATGTACTGTATGTACTGTATGATAGGGGGGTATAGTGTTTGTTGGTGTAATATATATATATATATATATATATATATATATATATATATATATATATAGTCAGGTATGGAGATTAGCACTCACGGTTTTGTTGCAGGAGGCAGATGCTTGTCCCATAGAGAGTATGTAGACATATGGAGACCAGGGGATCCTGATAGCCAAAAAGAGACAGCACACTGCAGGTATGGTATCAAAAAAGTGTATTCAGTAACACAAGGCCGCCAACGTTTCGGTCCTCCCAACGGGACCTTCCTCAGGGCAGTGCAACTACAGACTAACACAAGCACCCATATATACCCCTTAACACATACTAAAAAACACCTGAAAACAATCATGAACTCCAAATTGTAATCCCAGATACAACCCACATTTCTAAACAGCCAATCCAACATACTGATACTGGTACGCACCAATGAGAGAACCTGATCTATGCATATGTGTACCTAGTCACATGATCAAACCTTGATAACAACATAATGACATCACAGTGCATCCTGTTTACGTAACCATGACTACTTGAAACATCTAATGATATTCAAATGCGCATAAATGGTTAAAATACATATAAAATGCATAGCCTGAACAGCAACTCGCCATCAGTGCTTGGAGATACATACTGTGGATGTTACAAAGCGTGCCCGTAAATGAATACGTTAATGCAAATGGTCCTGCAAAGCATGTACATTGTCCAGGGAGCAGTGGTCAGGGTGTAACGGGCAGTCAATCATAAATCGCATAATGGCAGCGCGTCCGTTGGGTCTAAACACTTCCCCAACCTGTTGTGCATGGAGAGCGGGTGATTCTCATACAATGCGCGCCGTGGAGCGTATCTGTATGAACCTGGTTTTCTTTCGAGCCAGGTTTTAGAGTGTCCATACTTGTCCACTGGGTCCGCTTGTGTCAACATATCTCCTAAATTGCGTCCTCGCTTGTAGCGGACCCAGTGGACAAGTATGGACACTCTAAAACCTGGCTCGAAAGAAAACCAGGTTCATACAGATGCCACGGTTGCATCAAT